>NC_138848.1:474100-601401 GCF_965183815.1 Platalea leucorodia | reverse complement strand
GGTCCCCAGGGGCTGGGGGTGGTGTCTCTGCCCCCCCCCAGGTCTGGGGTCCCAGGCACGGGGGCTATGGGGGGGTTATGGAGGGTTATGGGTGGGCTATGGGGGGGCTATGGGGTGGCTATGGAGGGTCATGGGGGGCTATGGGGGGACGATGGAGGCTCATGGGGGGCTGGGGGGGTTATGGAGGGTTATGGGTGGGCTATGGGGGGCTATGGGGTGGCTATGGAGGGTCATGGGGGGGTATGGGGGGACGATGGAGGCTCATGGGGGGCTGGGGGGGTTATGGAGGGTTATGGGTGGGCTATGGGGGGCTATGGGGTGGCTATGGAGGGTCATGGGGGGCTATGGGGGGACGATGGAGGCTCATGGGGGGCTGGGGGGGTTATGGAGGGTTATGGGTGGGCTATGGGGGGCTATGGGGTGGCTATGGAGGGTCATGGGGGGCTATGGGGGGACGATGGAGGCTCATGGGGGGCTGGGGGGTTATGGAGGGTTATGGGTGGGCTATGGGGGGCTATGGGGTGGCTATGGAGGGTCATGGGGGGCTATGGGGGGACGATGGAGGCTCATGGGGGGCTGGGGGGGTTATGGAGGGCTATGGGGGGCTATGGGGGTGGCGATGGAGGGTCATGGGGGGCTATGGGGGGACGATGGAGGCTCATGGGGGGCTGGGGGGGTTATGGAGGGTTATGGGTGGGCTATGGGGGGCTATGGGGTGGCTATGGAGGGTCATGGGGGGCTATGGGGGGACGATGGAGGGTCATAGGGGGCCTATGGAGGGTCATGGCAGGCTATGGAGGGTTATGGGGGGCTACGGAGAGCTATGGGGGGCTATGGAGGGTCATGGGGGGCTATGGGTTGCTATGGAGGGCTACGGATGGTTATGGGGGGCTATGGAGGGTCATGGGGGGCTATGAAGGGCTACAGAGGGTTATGGGGGGCTATGGGTTGGCTATGGAGGGTTATGGGGGGCTATGGAGGGTCATGGGGGGCTATGGAGGGCTACAGAGGGTTATGGGGTGGCTATGGAGGGTTATGGGGGGCTATGGAGGGCTACGGAGGGTTATGGGGTGGCTATGGAGGGTTATGGGGTGGCTATGGAGGGTTATGGAGGGTTATGGGGTGGCTATGGAGGGTTATGGGGGGCTATGGAGGGCTATGGAGGGTCATGGGGGGCTATGGGTTGCTATGGAGGGCTACGGATGGTTATGGGGGGCTATGGAGGGTCATGGGGGGCTATGGAGGGCTACAGAGGGTTATGGGGGGCTATGGGTTGGCTATGGAGGGTTATGGGGGGCTATGGGGGGCTATGGAGGGTCATGGCGGGCTATGGAGGGCTACGGAGGGTCATGGCGGGCTATGGGGGGCTATGGAGGGTCATGGGGTGGCTATGGAGGGTTATGGGGGGCTATGGGGTGGCTATGGAGGGTTATGGGGGGCTATGGGGGGCTATGGAGGGTCATGGCGGGCTATGGAGGGCTACGGAGGGTCATGGCGGGCTATGGGGGGCTATGGAGGGTCATGGGGGGCTATGGAGGGTTATGGGGGGGCTATGGGGGGCTCACCTGCGCGGAGCCCACCTGCCGCACCTGCACCCCGTGACGCCAGAAGGCCTGGACGCAGCCGCGGACCAGCGCTGGGGGGGGGTGGGGGGGTGGGGGTGGGTCAGAGCCGGGCACCCCCCAGCACCCCCCATTTCCCCACAAGCCCCCAGCACCCCTCTGCCCTCCACTGTGACCCCCGCAAGCCCCCCACAAGCCCCCCGCACCCCCTTCTGCAGCCCCTGCACCCCCAAGCCCCCCACTGCACTCCCCCAGTTCCCTCCCAGCACCTTCCTGTATCCCCTGCCCCCCCCATTCCCCCCAGCACCCCCCGACCCCCCCTTTCCCCTCGGCACCCCCATTCCCCCCGGCACCCCCTGACCCCCAGCCCCACCCGCGCCCCCCCACCCACCCACGGCCTCCACGGCCACGTCGAAGGGGATGTCGGGGGCCACCAGCCCCCGGGCGGGGGCTCCCTGCAGCGTCACCAGCTTCACGCTCCCTGGGGGGGCACGGGTCAGCCCCTGCCGGGACCCCCTGGACCCCCCAGCCCCACCCCGGGGCACCCCTGGGACCCCCCAGGACCCCCCAGCCCCACCCCGGGGCACCCCTGGGACCCCCCGGCCCCACCTCGGGGCACCCCTGAGACCCCCCAGGACCCCCCAGGACCCCCCAGCCCCACCTCGGGGCACCCCTGGGACCCCCAGGACCCCCTGGACCCTCCGGCCCCACCTCAGGGCACTCCTGGGACCCCCAGGACCCCCAGCCCCACCTCAGGGCACCCCCAGGATCCCCCGGCCCCACCTCAGGGCACCCCTGGGACCCCCAGGACCCCCAGCCCCACCTCAGGGCACCCCCAGGATCCCCTGGCCCCACATCGGGGCACCCCTGGGACCCCCAGACCCCCCCGGCCCCACCTCAGGGCACCCCTGGGACCCCCAGGACCCCCAGCCCCACCTCAGGGCACCCCCAGGATCCCCCGGCCCCACCTTGGGGCACCCCTGGGACCCCCGGGACCCCCTGGACCCCCCGGCCCCACCTCGGGGCACCCTGTCCCATGGTCTTGTCTCTGCCGTGGGTGGACGGACAGACAGGTGGATGGATGGATGGGGGGGATGATGGACAGACAGACGGACAGATGGATGGGTGCGTGGATGGAGAGATGGGGGGGTGATGGACGGATGGATGGACATGTGGATGGATGGACATGTGGATGGATGGATGGATGGATGGATGGGGGGGGGATGATGGACAGACGGATGGCTGGGCGCGTGGCTGGATGGATGGGGGGACGATGGACAGATAGATGGACATGTGGATGGATGGATGGAGGGGATGATGGACAGACAGATGGCTGGGCACGCGGCTGGACGGACAGACGGACGGACTCACGGTCCAGCAGGACCAGCACGGTCTCGCTGTCCAGCTGCGTCACCTGCACGGGGCCGGGGCAGGAGGGCTCTGCGCGGGCGGGGGGGGGGCAGCAGTTGGGGGGGGCCCCAAACCCCCCTCTGCACCCCCAAATCCTCCTGGGCCCCCCCAAGTCCTCCCGGGCCCCCAGGCTGCAGATAGACCCTTCTGGGCGGGAGGCGGGACCCCCACCCCCCCAGGGACCCCCCCACCTCCCCCAATGTCCCCTCAACTGGGATGGGGACCCCCAAATCCCCCAGGATACCCAGACAGAGCACACGAGCCCAAATGCCCCCCTAAATCCTCCTGGGACCCCCAGATGGAGCACAGGACCCCCAACTCCCCAGGGACCCCAAATCCCCCAGGACCCCCAGACTGAGCACAGGGACCCCAATGCCTCAGGACCCCCCAAATCCCCCAGGACCCCCAGACTGAGCACAAGGACCCCAATGCCCCAGGGACCCCAATTCCCCCAGGACCCCCAGACTGAGCACAGGGACCCCAATGCCTCAGGACCCCCCAAATCCCCCAGGACCCCCAGACTGAGCACAAGGACCCCAATGCCCCAGGGACCCCAATTCCCCCAGGACCCCCAGACTGAGCACAGGGACCCCAATGCCTCAGGACCCCCCAAATCCCCCAGGACCCCCAGACTGAGCACAGGGACCCCAATGCCCCAGGTCCCCCCAAATCCCCCAGGACCCCCCAAGTCCCCCAGGACCCCCAGATGGAGCACAGGAGCCCCAGCTCCCCAGCGACCCCAGGCTGCCCAGCCAGGGCAGAGGAGCCCCAATGCCCCGGGTCCCCCCAAAGCCCCCCGGCACCCCCAGCCCCGCTCACCGGCGCCGGCGTGGGCGAACCAGGAGGTGAGGGAGTTGAGGTTGATGGTGTGGAAGAGGACGGGGCGCGCGGGCGAGGGGCCAGGGCTGACCCCGATGCAGACGCTGGGGAACTCCTCCCCGGGGGTCACCAGCAGCTCGAAGACCCGCAGCGGCGAGGGCAGCGGGAAGTCGAAGTGCTGGGGACATGGGGACGGGGGGACGTGGGGACCCACCGTGGGGACGTGGGGGCACGGGGGCGTGGAGGTACAGGGAACCACCATGGGGACGTGGGGACGTGGGGGCCCACCATGGGGACGTGGGGGCACAGGGACCCACCGTGGGGACGTGGGGGCACGGGGGTGCGGAGGTACAGGGACCCACCATGGGGACGTGGGGACATGGGGACCCACCATGGGGACATGGGGAACCACTGTGGGGACGTGGGGACGCACTGTGGGGACGTGGGGGCACAGGGACCCACCATGGGGACATGGGGACATGGGGATGTGGAGGTACAGGGAGCCACCGTGGGGACGTGGGGACATGGGGAACCAGTGTGGGGACGTGGGGACCCACCATGGGGATGTGGGGGCACAGGGACCCACCGTGGGGACATTGGGGACCCACCATGGGGACGTGGGGGCACAGGGACCCACCGTGGGGACATTGGGGACCCAGCATGGGGACGTGGGGGCACAGGGAACCACCATGGGGACATTGGGGACCCAGCATGGGGACGTGGGGGCACAGGGACCCACCGTGGGGACACTGGAGACCCAGCATGGGGATGTGGGGACACAGGGAACCACCATGGGGACATGGGGACCCACCATGGGGATGTGGGGGCACAGGGACCCACCGTGGGGACACGGGGACCCACCATGGGGACACGGGGGCACAGGGACCCACCGTGGGGACATGGGGACCCACCATGGGGACACGGGGGCACAGGGACCCACCGTGGGGACACAGGGAACCACCATGGGGACGTGGGGACATGGGGACCCACCATGGGGATGTGGGACCACAGGGACCCACCGTGGGGACACGGGGAACCACCATGGGGACGTGGGGACCCACCATGGGGACACGGGGAGGTGGGGACACGGGGAACCACCATGGGGACACGGGGACCTGACAGGGGGAAGGGGGGACATGGGGACACAGGGAGCCACCATGGGGACGCGGGGGCTGTTGGGGACGGGGACAGGGGGCCGTTGGGGACAGGGCGGGGGTCCCTACCTTGACCAGCATGAACTTCTGCAGGGGCTGGTACCACTGGAGCAGCACCACGCCGGCGTCCAGCGCCCCGCACAGGTAGTGACACCCCGTCTGCCCGTTCCTGGCTGGGGACAGCCGGGGACCCCGTCAGGCCCCCCGCACCCCCGCTGCCCCCCGCCCCCCGGGCCCCCCACGCACCCACGCAGCAGGTCCGGCAGCCCTTGGTGTCGGGGATCTTGGTGGAGGTGACGTTCTTCCTGGGGGGGGGGGGGGACACGAGGGGGTCCCCTGGGGTGCAGCCGGACCCCGGGGTGTCCCCCCTCATCCCCCCCACCCAGCACCTTGCGTGTCCCCCAGGCTCAGCCTGGAGCGGGGGGGGCCCTGTCACCCCAGATTGGGGGTCTGGGGTCCCCTCCATCACCTGGGCCCCAGCGTTGGGGGTCTGGGGTCCCCCCCATTATCTGGGCAGCAATTTTAGGGGTCCCCTCCATCACCTGGGCCCCAGGGTTGGGGGGCTGGGGCCCGGGGTCCCCCCGTACCTGGGCAGCAGGACTGGGGGTCTGGGGTCCCCATTATCTGGGCAGCAGTTTTAGGGGTCCCCTCCATCACCTGGGCCCCAGGATTGGGGGTCCGGGGGTTCCCCATACCCAGGCAGCAGGACTGGGGGTCTGGGGTCTCCCCCATTATCTGGGCAGCAATTTTAGGGGTCCCCTCCATCAGCTGGGCCCCAGGGTTGGGGGTCCCCCATTGCTGGGCAGCAGGACTGGGGGTCCCCCATACCTGGGCAGCAGGACTGGGGGTCTGGGGTCCCCATTATCTGGGCAGCAGTTTTAGGGGTCCCCTCCGTCAGCTGGGCCCCAGGGTTGGGGGGCTGGGGCCCGGGGTCCCCCCGTACCTGGGCAGCAGGCGGTGGGGGGAGATGTGCACCCCCGGGCGCTGCTCCCTCTTGCTCTGCTCGTAGAGCCCCAGCAGGCTGTGGGAGTAGAGCTGGGGGGTCTTCCCTGGGGGGCAGGGGGGGTCAGCGCAGGCCTGGGGGTCCCCGGCCCCCCCCAAGCCCCCCCAAATCCCTATGCTCACCCGAGACGGACATGAGGACGTTGCCGATGGAGTAGAGCCAGGAGGTGCGGCTGTGGTAGAGCTGGGGGGGGGGGTCAGGGGCCGGGACCCCCCCGGACCCCCCCGGACCCCCCCGGACCCCCCAGGGTCCCCCAGACCCACCAGGCCCCCCCAAGGGCCCCCCAAACCCCCAGGACTCCCCAAACCCTCATGACCCTCCCAGGACCCCCCCAGACCCACCAGCCCCCCCCCGGATCCCCCAAACCCCCAGGACCTCCCCAGGACCCCCCAAACCCCCAAGACCCCCCCCAAGGGCCCCCAAACCCCCAGGACCCCTCCAGACCCACCAGAGCCTCCCCAGACCCCCCCCGGCCCCCCCCCCAGGCCCCCCCAAACCCCCCGGACCCCCCCAGGCCCCCAGGGCCCCCCCAGCCCCACCAGCTCCAGCGTGGCCTCGGGCTCGCTCTGGTTCAGGGTGAAGATCCCCTCCTCTGCTCCCAGGATGAGGTGGGGGTCTGGGGGGGACACGGGGTCAGGGGCGCCTCCCCCCCTCCTCCCGTCACCCCGAGGCGCCCCAGTGTCCCCAGTGCCCCCCAGTGCCCCCCTGATGTCCCTAATGCCCCCCCCATGTCCCCAATGCCCCCCTGTGTCTCCAATGCCCCCTCAATGTCCCCAATGCCCCCTCCCTGTGTTCCCAGTGCCCCCCGATGTCCCTAGTGCCCCCCCAATGTCCTCAATGCCCCCCTGGTGTCCCCAATGCCCCCCACTGTCCCCCCTGATGTCCCCAGTGCCCCCCCAATGTCACTCTAAGGTCCCCAATGGCCCCCATGATGTCCCCAGTGCCCCCACCCTGTGTCCCCAATGCCCCCCAAATGTCCTTAATGCCCCCACAGTGTCCCCAATGTGTCCCCAATGTCCCTAGTGCCCCCCAATGTCCCCTTGATGTCCCCAATGCCCCTGCCCTGTGTCCCTAGCACCCCCCCAATATCCCCAGTGTCCCCTGATGCCCCCAATGCCCCCCAGACATCCCTAGTGCCCCCCCAATGTCCCCAATGTCCCCCTTCATGTCCCCAATGCCCCCCAATGCCCCCCAATGTCCCTACTGCCCCCAATGTCCCCTTGATGTCCCCAATGCCCCCCAATGCCCCCCGATATCCCTAGTGCCCCCCAATGCCCCCTGATGCCCCCAATGCCCCCCCAATGTCCCTAGTGCCCCCCCTTGATGCACCCAGTGCCCCCCCGATGTCCCTAGTGCCCCCCCAATGTCCCCCCTGATGTCCCCAATGCCCCCGCCCCGTGTCCCCAATACCCCCCTGTGTCTCCAATGCCCCCTCAATGTCCCCAATGCCCCCCCGACGTCCCTAGTGCCCCCCAATGTCCCTAGTGCCCCCCTTGATGCCCCCAATGCCCCCCCGATATCCCTGGTGCCACCCCAATGTCCCCCTTGATGTCCCCAATGCCCCCCAATGCCCCCCAATGCCCCCCTGATGTCCCCAATGCCCCCGCCCCATGTCCCCAATACCCCCCTGTGTCTCCAATGCCCCCTCAATGTCCCCAATGCCCCCCCGACGTCCCTAGTGCCCCCCAATGTCCCTAGTGCCCCCCTTGATGCCCCCAATGCCCCCCCGATGTCCCTGGTGCCCCCCCAATGTCCCCCTTGATGCCCCCAATGCCCCCCAATGTCCCTAGTGCCCCCCCAATGTCCCCCCTGATGTCCCCAGTGCCCCCACCCTGTGTCCCCAATGTCCCCCCGACGTCCCTAGTGCCCCCCCATGTCCCCAGTGCCCCCCCAGTGCCCCCAGTGCCCCCCCAGGCCCACCCTGGGTGTTGGGGTGCGTCCAGGTGGTGGTGGCCGTCACGTGCAGGGGACACCCATCAAACACCTTCCGGAAGAAGGACCCCTCCTGGGGGGCCGGGGGGGTGAGGGGGGGCAGGTATTGGGGTACAACCCCCCCTCCCCGGGCCCCCCCCCCACCCCGGCACTCACGTGTGGCCTCGGGGCGGCCCCCCCGTTGTCCGCAGGGACCTGGAGGGGGGACAGAGAGGTCGCGGGGGGTCGGGGACAGCGGGGTGACAAGGGGGGGGGGACACATGGGGTGATGGGGGGGGGGGGCGCTCACCGCTCTCCGGATCTTCTCTGTCTTGGGGGGCAGCAGGGGGGGGGTCCTCGCTGCAGGGCCCCGACCAGAGCACGGGGTCTGGGGGGGGGGGGGGGGCAGGGGGGTCAGGGCGGGGGGCGCGGGATGTCCTGTGTCCCCAGTGCCCCCCCGCCGTGTCCCCAGTGCCCCCCCCGTGTCCCCAGTGTGTCACCCCGTGTCCCCAGTGCCCCCCCGTGTCGCCAGTGCCCCCCCCACCGTGTCCCCAGTGTCCCCCCCGTGTCCCCAGTGCTCCCCCCGTGTCCCCAGTGCCCCCCCCGTGTCCCCAGTGTGTCACCCCGTGTCCCCAGTGCCCCCCCCACCGTGTCCCCAGTGCCCCCACCGTGTCCCCAGTGCCCCCCCATCGTGTCCCCAGTGTCCCCCCCGTGTCCCCAGTGCCCCCCCGCCGTGTCCCCAGTGCCCCCCCCGTGTCCCCAGTGTGTCACCCCGTGTCCCCAGTGCCCCCCCCACCGTGTCCCCAGTGCCCCCACCGTGTCCCCAGTGCCCCCCCATCGTGTCCCCAGTGCCCCCCCCGTGTCCCCAGTGTGTCACCCCGTGTCCCCAGTGCCCCCCCCCCCCGTGTCCCCAGCGTCCCCCCCACGCCGTGTCCCCCTCCTACCTGAGCTGGCAGCCAGGGGCCCCCCCCGGGCGGGGGTCGGGGGGCCGAGCCCCCCCACGGGGCCGCTGGCGCAGCGCACCAGGGCCGGGGGGGGCGGCTGCTCCAGGAGGGGGCCCCGGGGCCGCGGGCGGGGGTCTTCGGGGGGGGCCTCGGCCGAGCTCGTCCGGAACTTGGGCTGCCGGGGGGGGGGGGGGCAAGGGGTCAGATGGGGGGGGCAGGGGGCCGCTGGGATGGGGACCCCAGTTTAGGACTGGTGTCGTCCCCCCCATTTGGGACTGGGAACCCCCAGCCCCACCCTGAGGGTCCCCCCCGGGTGTCGGGGGGGGGTGGGGGGCGCTCACCTTGGGGGGCAGCGGGGGGGGCACGTCCTCGCGCAGCGTGGCACTGGGGACAGAGCGCGGCGTCGGGGAGGGGGGCGCGGGGGGGTCCCCGCTTTGGGGGTGGGGGTCCCCGCTTTGGGGGGGGGGGTCGGGGATGGGGACACGGGACGGTACCTGTTGGGGTCACAGCGGCTGGGGCTGGGGGGGGACAGAGAGGAGGGGGGTGAGGCGGGGGGCACGGGGGACCCCCACCCTGCTCGGTGGGGACCATGCCCAGGGGACGCGACGGGGGGACGGGGGGACGTCGGGGCGGGGGGTGACATGGGGGGCAGCAGGGGACAGGGGGACATCGGGATGTGGGGTGACATGGGGGGACAGGGGGACATCGGGGTATGGGGTGACGTTGGGGGGCAGCAGGGGACAGGGGGACATCGGGGTGTGGGGTGACATGGGGGGACAGGGGGACGTCGGGGCGTGGGGTGACATTGGGGGGCAGCAGGGGACAGGGGGACATCAGGGTGTGGGGTGACATGGGGGGACAGGGGGACGTCAGGGTGTGGGGTGACACTGGGGGGCAGCAGGGGACAGGGGGACATCGGGGCGCGGGGTGACATGGGGGGACGGGGTGACATCGGGGCGCGGGGTGACATCGGGACAGGGGGACGTCGGGGTGCAGGGTGACATTGGGGGACATCAGGGGACAGGGGGACATCGGGGTATGGGGTGACATTGGGGGGCAGCAGGGGACAGGGGGACATGGGGGCGCGGGGTGACATCGGGACAGGGGGACGTCGGGGACGGTGTCACCCACATGTCGACATCGTCGTAGTCGTCGTCGTCGTCATCGGAGGTGTCGTCCCTGCGAGCAGCCGGGCCTGAGGCCGTGGCCCTCCCCGTCCTGTGTGTGTCCCCCCCGTGTCCCCCCACCCGATCCGATGTCCCCTCCGTGTCCCCCCGGTCCCCCTCTCACCGTGCGCTGCCCCCGAGCCCCCAATCCCCATGTCCCCCCAGTCCCCATGTCCCCCAGTCCCCATGGCCCTCCCCATGGCCCCCCTGTCCCCCGTGTCCCCCCCAGTCCCCGTGTCCCCCCCAATCCCCGTGTCCCCCCAGTCCCCATGTCCCCCAGTCCCCATGGCCCTCCCCATGGCCCCCCTGTCCCCCGTGTCCCCCCCAGTCCCCGTGTCTCCCCCAATCCCCGTGTCCCCCCAGTCCCCATGTCCCCCAGTCCCCATGGCCCTCCCCACGGCCCCCCTGTCCCCCGTGTCCCCCCCAGTCCCCGTGTCCCCCCCAATCCCCGTGTCCCCCCAGTCCCCATGTCCCCCAGTCCCCATGGCCCTCCCCATGGCCCCCCTGTCCCCCGTGTCCCCCCCAGTCCCCGTGTCCCCCCCAATCCCCGTGTCCCCCCAGTCCCCATGTCCCCCAGTCCCCATGGCCCTCCCCATGGCCCCCCTGTCCCCCGTGTCCCCCCCAGTCCCCGTGTCCCCCCCAATCCCCGTGTCCCCCCAGTCCCCATGTCCCCCAGTCCCCATGGCCCTCCCCATGGCCCCCCTGTCCCCCGTGTCCCCCCCAGTCCCCGTGTCCCCCCCAATCCCCGTGTCCCCCCAGTCCCCATGTCCCCCAGTCCCCATGGCCCTCCCCATGGCCCCCCAGTCCCCGTGTCCCCCCCAGTCCCCGTGTCCCCCCCCCAATCCCCGTGTCCCCCCAGTCCCCATGTCCCCCAGTCCCCATGGCCCTCCCCATGGCCCCCCTGTCCCCCGTGTCCCCCCCAGTCCCCGTGTCCCCCCCAATCCCCGTGTCCCCCCAGTCCCCATGTCCCCCAGTCCCCATGGCCCTCCCCATGGCCCCCCTGTCCCCCGTGTCCCCCCAGTCCCCGTGTCCCCCCCCCAAGCCCCGTGTCCCCCCAGTCCCCATGTCCCCCAGTCCCTATGGCCCTCCCCATGGCCCCCCTGTCCCCCGTGTCCCCCCAGTCCCCGTGTCCCCCCCCCAATCCCCGTGTCCCCCCAGTCCCCATGTCCCCCAGTCCCCATGGCCCTCCCCATGGCCCCCCTGTCCCCCGTGTCCCCCCCAGTCCCCGTGTCCCCCCCCAATCCCCGTGTCCCCCCAGTCCCCATGTCCCCTAGTCCCTATGGCCCTCTCCATGGCCCCCCTGTCCCCCGTGTCCCCCCCAGTCCCCGTGTCCCCCCCCAAGCCCCGTGTCCCCCCAGTCCCCATGTCCCCCCCGGTCCCCGTGTCCCCCCCAGTCCCCACGTCCCCCCGGTCCCCGTGTCCCCCCTGGTCCCCATGTCCCCTCCCAGTCCCCATGCCCCCCCAGTCCCCGTGTCCCCCCCAGTCCCCATGCCCCCCCGATCCCCATGCCCCCCCAGTCCCCATGCCCCCCCAGTCCTCATGTCCCCCCCGTCCCCTCTCACCGTGCGCTGCCCTCAGAGCCCCCCACTCTCCTGCCGCAGCCGGACTTTGCCGAGGACACCTGGGGGAGAGGGTCGGGGGGGGCGGGCTGCAAACAGGGGACCCCCACAGCCCCCCAGGAGGGCCGAGACCCCCTGGGAGACCCCAGCCCTCCCCAAACCCCTTGGTGCCCCTCAGGGGACCTCCAGCCCCCCTCATTCCCCCTGGCTCCCCCCAGAGCCCCCCCAGCATCCCAGGGCTCCCCAGGGACCCCCAGCCCCTCCAGGGTCCCCCCCAGCACCCCAGGGCTCCCCAGGGACCCCCAGCCCCTCCAGGGTCCCCCCCAGCACCCCCAGGGCTCCCCAGGGACCCGCAACCCCTCCAGGGTCCCCCCCAGCACCCCAGGGCTCCCCAGGGACCCCCAACCCTTCCAAGCCCCCCCCCAGCACCCCAGGGCTCCCCAGGGACCCCCAACCCCTCCAGGGTCCCCCCCAGCACCCCAGGGCTCCCCAGGGACCCCCAACCCTTCCAAGCCCCCCCCCAGCACCCCAGGGCTCCCCAGGGACCCCCCAACCCCTCCAGGGTCCCTCCCAGCACCCCAGGGCTCCCCAGGGACTCCCAACCCTTCCAAGCCCCCCCCCAGCACCCCAGGGCTCCCCAGGGACCCCCAACCCTTCCAAGCCCCCCCCAGCACCCCCAGGGCTCCCCAGGGACCCCCAACCCTTCCAAGCCCCCCCCCCCCAGCACCCCAGGGCTCCCCAGGGACCCCCAACCCTTCCAAGCCCCCCCCAGCACCCCCAGGGCTCCCCTCAAGCCCCCCCCCCCAGCTGCCCAGGGACCCCCAACCCTTCCAAGCCCCCCCCAGCACCCCAGGGCTCCCCAGGGACCCCCAACCCTTCCAAGCCCCGCCCCCAGCACCCCCAGGGCTCCCCCCAAGCCCCCCCCCCAGCTGCCCAGGGACCCCCGACCCCTCTGGAGCCCCCCTCAGCCCCCAATGTGGGTGGGGGTCCCCCGTACCGGCTGTGCCGGGGGGTCTCCCTCCTTCCGCCAGCACGGGCCCCGGCCGAGGTGGTGCACTGCGGGGGACAGGGGGACAGCATGGGGACACGGGGGGGACACGGGGGGGACACGGGGGCACGGGGGACGTGGGGGCACGGGGAGGGGGGACATGGGGGTACAGGGGATGTGGGGGGGGCACAAGGGGTGTGGGGGGCGCAGGGACAGGGGCCGTGGGGACACCGGGGCCGTGGGGACACGGCGGGGACGCTCTCGGGGACAGTGTGGGGTCCGGGGGGGGGACACACACTCACGGTGGGGGCCGGGGTCGCTGCGGCCGGCGGCGGGGCGGTGGGTGGAGTGGATCCGGCGGGGCACGGGGGGGGGCGGCTGCGAGACCGAGGGGTGACGGGGGCCCCGTGCCCCCGGTGCCCCCCAGTGCCCCCAGTGCCTCCCAGTGCCCCCCAGAGCCCCCCAGTGCCCCCCAGAGCCCCCCAGAGTTTCCCAGTGCCTTGCAGAGACTCCCAGAGCCCCCCAGTGCCCCCAGTGCCTCCCAGTGCCCCCAGTGCCCCCCAGAGTTCTCCAGTGCCTCCCAGAGCCCCCCAGTGTCCCCAGTGCCCTCCAGAGCCCCCCAGTGCCTTGCAGAGACTCCCAGAGCCCCCCAGTGCCCCCAGTGCCTTCCAGAGCCCCCCAGTGCCCCCCAGAGTTCTCCAGTGCCTCCCAGAGCCCCACAGTGCCCCCAGTGCCTCCCAGAGCCCCCCAGTGTCCCCAGTGCCCTCCAGAGCCCCCCAGTGCCTTGCAGAGACTCCCAGAGCCCTCCAGTGCCCCCCAGAGTTTCCCAGTGCCTTGCAGAGACTCCCGGAGCCTCCCAGTGCCTCCCAGAGCCCCCCAGTGCCCCCCAGTGCCCCCAGTGCCTTCCAGAGTCCCCCAGTGCCTCCCAGAGTCCCCCAGTGTCCCCAGTGCCTCCCAGAGCCTCCCAGTGCCCTCGCCCAGTGCCCCAGTCCTTCCCAGTGCCCCTTAGTCCGGTCCTTCTAAAACACCCAGTGCTCCCAGTCCCCCACAGTCAACCCCAGCTCCCCAGTCCCCCCCAACGTCCCCTGTGACCCCCATTCCAGTGGCCCCAGTGCCCCCCCCCATCCCTCCCAGCACTTCCAGTTCTCCCCAGTGCCCCCAGTGCCACGTCTCATCCCCCCCAGTCCCATGTCCCAGTCCCCCCCAGTGCTCCCAGTCCATCCCAGTCCTTCTGCCCTCCCCAGCACCCCCGTGCCCCAGCCCCACCTCGGGCTCTTCCTCCTCGGGGTCGCAGCCCCCCAGGAGCCGCTCGGGGTCCCGGAGCTTTTCCAGCAGCTCCAGGGTGAGGGTCCGGCTCAGCCCCGGCTGGGCCACAAACTGGTGCTGGGGGACGGGGACAGGGGACGTGGGGACGGGGGACGTGGGGATGGGGACATGGGGACGGGGGGACAGGGGACATGGGGACGTGGGGATGGGGACGAGGACGGGCACACTGGGATGGGGTGAGGATGAGGAGGGATGGGGATGCGGGGAGAGGGATGGGGACAGGATTGGGATGACGGGGATGGGGACAACTTGGGGACCAGCATGGGATGGGGACGGGGATGGGGACAGGATGGGGACAGGGATGGCATAGGGACAGGGAGGGGATAGGGATGGGACGGGGATGGGGATAGGATGGGGACAGGGACAGGGACAGGGATGGCATGGGGACAGGGATGGGATACGGATGGGATGGGGATGGGGACAGGGAGGAGATAGGGATGGGATGGGGACGGGGACAGGGACAGGGACAGGGATGGCATGGGGACAGGGAGAGGATAGGGATAGGATGGGGATGGGGATGGGGACGGGATGGGGATGATGAGGACGAGGATAGGGACAGGATGGGGATGGGGACGGGATGGGGATGATGAGGACGAGGATAGGGACAGGATGGGGACAGGGACGGGATGGGGATGATGAGGACGAGGATAGGGACAGGATGGGGATGGGGATGACAGGGATGGGGACAGCGTGGGGACCAGCATGGGATGGGAAGAGGGATGGGGACAGGACACGGACAGGGACAGGGATGAAGATGGGGACGGGGATGAAGATGGGGCCGGGGCCGGGATGGGAATGGGGATGGGGACGGGGATGAAGATGGGGACAGGGATGAAGATGGGGACGGGGACAGGGAGGGGATGGGGATGGGGACGGGGATGGGGACAGGGATGAAGATGGGGATGGGGATGAAGATGGGGCCGGGGCCGGGATGGGAATGGGGATGGGGACGGGGATGAAGATGGGGACAGGGATGAAGATGGGGATGGGGATAGGGAGGGGATGGGGATGGGGACGGGGATGGGGACAGGGATGAAGATGGGGATGGGGACGGGGATGGGGACAGGGATGAAGACGGGGACGGGGACAGGGATGAAGACGGGGCCGGGGACAGGGAGGGGATGGGGATGGGGATGGGGCCGGGGATGAAGATGGGGCCGGGGATGAAGATGGGGATGGGGACGGGGATGGGGACAGGGATGAAGACGGGGACGGGGACAGGGATGAAGACGGGGCCGGGGACAGGGATGAAGATGGGGCCGGGATGGGCACGGGGCCGGGGCACGGGGGGCTCACGGTCAGCATCTTGGCGGCGCTGGGCCGTTTCTTGGGGTTCTTGGTGAGCGTCACCTTGACGAAGTTGTGGAAAGAGGGGGACCTGGGGGGGGGGGACATGGTGAGGGCCGGGGGTCCCCGTCCCGCGGGGGGGTCCCCCGCGCCCCCAGCGCCCCCCACTCACCACTTGGCCTTGTCCTTCAGCTTGGGGGGCTGGTACCCGCTCTTGGACATCAGGAACAGCACCCTGGGGCGGGCAGGGGGGGGTCAGGGGGACCCCTCCCCACCCGCGGGGGCTGGGGGGGGCTGGGGGGGGGGGTCCCCGCTCACCGCAGGGGGTGGACGTCGAACATGGGGGGCTGCAGCTCGGCCAGCTCCACGGCGGTGATGCCCACCGACCAGACGTCGCAGAGCTCGTTGTACCCCCCCTTCAGCTCCACCGCCGCCACCTCGGGGGCCATCCTGGGGGGCACGGGGGGGGGGGGGGCAGTGTGGATCTGCCCCCCCCCAGCCCCAGGACCCCCCCCCCCCCGGGCCCCCCCTCACCAGTACGGGGTGCCGATGAAGGACATCCGCCGGGCGAAGGTCGCGCTGATCTGCGCCGCGATCCCGAAGTCGGCTGGGGGGGGGGGGGGGGGGGGGGCGTGAGGGGGGGGGGGGTCCCACCAGCCCCCCCGGGACCTGGACACCCCCCCCCAGCACCCCCTCACCCCATTGCTCCCCCCGCCATCCCAGCTCCCCCCCCAGCTGCTCCCAGCACCCCTGGCACCCCGCACCATTGCCCCCCATTCCCCATTGCCCCCCCATTCCCTATTCGCCCCCCCAGGCCCCCATAGCCCCCCAGTTCCCCATTGCCCCCCAATTCCCCATTGCCCCCCCATTGCTCCCAGCCTCCCATAGCCCCCCAGTTCCCTATTTTCCCCCCCAGGCCCCCATAGCCCCCCCCAGTTCCCCACTGCCCCCCCATAGCCCCCCAATTCTCCATTGTCCCCCAATTCCCCACAGCCCCCCATTGCCCCCACAGCCCCCCCCGACCCCCATAGCCCCCCAGTTCCCCACAGCCCCCCCATAGGCCCCCACCCCCCCGACCCCCATAGCCCCCCAGTTCCCCACAGCCCCCCCATAGCCCCCCCTGCCCCCCCAGACCCCTATAGCCCCCCAGTTCCCCACAGCCCCCCCATAGCCCCCCCTGCCCCCCCAGACCCCCATAGCCCCCCAGTTCCCCCCAGCACTCACCCAGCTTCACCTCCCCGCTGTCGTTGATGAGGATATTGGCTCCCTGCAGCGACGGGACGGGGTCAGCGGGACCCCCCCGGCCCCCCCAAATGTGTGACCCCCCCCCAAGATGTGTGTGTGCCCCCCCCTTGTCCCCCCACCTTGTGTCCCCCCCCTTGTCCCCCCTACCTTGATGTCCCGGTGGATCTTGCCCTGGGAGTGCAGGTAGGAGAGCCCCTGGGATGAGGATGAGGATGAGGATGAGGATGAGGATGGGGGTCAGCCCCGGGGTGGGGGTCCCGGGGGGGTCCCCGGGGGGGTCCCACTCACCTCCAGGGTCTCCCTGCAGACGTAAGCGATCTGCGGCTCCGAGAGGGGCCCCGTCACTGCGGGGAGAGGGGCTCAGCGAGGGGGAGCAGCCACCGCGGCCCCCCAGAATGGGGGTCCCAGCCCAAAAGCAGAGGGCCCGGCCGCTGGGGGGGGGGGGGGGGGGGCCGGACTCATGCCCCCCCCACCCCGCCGTGCCTCAGTTTCCCCCTCCCCGTACCGTGGTAGATGTCCTGCAGAGACCCCCCCCCGCACAGCTCCATGCAGATCCACAGCTTGTTGCACCTGCGCGGGGGGGAAGGGGTTAACGGGGTGCTGGGGGGGGGGAGTTGGGGGGCACCGGGGGTACACGGGGGGTGTCGGGGGGCGGGGGGAGTTGGAGGGGGGGTTGATGGGGTTTGGGGGGAATTTGAGGGATTTGGGGGTGAATTTGAGGGGTTTGGGGGGAATTTGAGGGGTTTGGGGGGTTTGGGGGTGAATTTGAGGGGTTTGGGGGGAATTTGAGGGGTTTGGGGGTGAATTTGAGGGGTTTGGGGGGAATTTGAGGGGTTTGGGGGGGATTTGGGGGGCTGGGGGGGGCCGGGGGGGCTTGGGGGGGATTTGGGGGACCCTCACCAGCTGTAGCTGCCGAAGTAGGCGATGATGTTGGGGTGCTGGCAGGACCGGACCATCAGGATCTCCTGCTGCAGCGTGGCGCGGTCGTCGTCTGGGGGGGCAGGGGCTTGCGGGGGGGCCGGGGGGGCACCCCGGGGGGCCCGGGGGGGGTCCCAGGGGGTCCCGAGGGGCTTTGGGGGGTCCTCAGCGCATCGCAGGGGGTCCCGAGGGGTATTGGGGGGTCTCAGGGCATCCCAGGGGGTCCCGAGGGGTGTTGGGGGGTCTCAGGGCATCCCAGGGGGTCCCGAGGGGTATTGGGGGGTGCCAGGGGGTCCCAGGGGGGATTGAGGGGTCCCAGGGCACTGCAGGGGGTCCCGAGGGGTATTGAGGGGTCCCCAGGGCATCCCAGGGGGTCCCAGGGGGTACTGGGGGGTCTCAGGGCATCCCAGGGGGTACTGGGGGGTCCTGAGGGGATCCCAGAGCATCCCAGGGGGTCCCAGGGGGTACTGGGGGGTCCCAAGGGGTATTGGGGGGTATTAAGGGGCCCCAGGGGGCATTGGGGGGTCCCAGGGGGTATCTGGGGTATTGGGGGGGTATTAAGGGGCCCCAGGGGGTACTGGGGGGTCCCGGGGGTATCTGGGGTATTGGGGGGGTATTAAGGGGCCCCAGGGGGCATTGGGGGGTCCCAGGGGGTATCTGGGGTATTGGGGGGGTATTAAGGGGCCCCAGGGGGTACTGGGGGGTCCCGGGGGGCATTGGGGGGGTATTAAGGGGCCCCAGGGGGTACTGGGGGGTCTCGGGGGGTATTGGGGGGGTATTAAGGGGTCCCAGGGGGTACTGGGGGGTCCCGGGGGGTATTGGGGGGGTATTAAGGGGCCCCAGGGGGCACTGGGGGGCTCTGGGGGGTATCTGGGGTATGGGGAATCGCGGGGGGTCTCGGGGTCCCCCGGACACCAGGGTCCCCGCTGGGGGGGCCCCCCCTCACCTGCCTCCATCTTGACAACCTTGATGGCGGCCAGCTCGCCCGTGGCTTTGCTGCGGGCCTGGGTGGGGGGACAGGGGCTCAGGGCCTCCCAGTGCCTCCCAGTACCTCCCAGTACCTCCCAGTACCCCCCGTGCCGGATGTACCAGGGCCTCACGCCTCCGGTAGCGGCAGCGGGGGGGGCCCCCGGGGCTGCGGGTACCAGCAGGAAGGACCGGGGTGGGGAACTGGGAGTACTGGTGGGGAACTGGGAGCAGCGGGGGGGGGGGGGGGAACTGGGAGTCACTGGAGAAGCAGGAGGCCCCTTTGCGGGTAGGGGGGCACCGCTCGCCACTCCCCGTCCCGAGGACCCCGGCATCCGGGTGGGGACCTGGGGGTCCCCCGTACCCCAGGGCCCCTTTTGGGGGGTCCCAGGGGTCGCCCCCCCCCCCCGACCCGTATTTGGGGGGGTCCCCATCACCTTATAGACCTCCCCGTAGGTGCCGCCGCCCAGGCGCTGCAGGACCTCGAAATCCTCCTGGGGGTCGCGGGCGGAGATGTGGAGGTGGCGGGGGTCCATGGCGGGGGCCCCCCCCACCGCCCCGCGCCCCCCGTGCCAGGCCCAGCGGCGGGCGGGAGCTGGCGGCCCCCCCCCCAGCAGCCACCGCGGCGGAAGGGGAAACTGAGGCACGGCCCACTGGGGACCCGGGCATCCGGGCGCCGCCCCACCCCCCGCTTTCAGGGACGGCTTCGAGGCCAGCGTGGCCCCCCCAGGCTGGGCCCAGTTCGCCCCAGGCCGAGCCCAGTCTGAGCCCAGTCTGAGCCCAGTCTGAGCCCAGTGCCCCCCGTTTGAGCCCAGTGTTCCCCAGAAGAGCCCAGTGTGGCCTCAGTGTGGCCCGTTTGCCCCCCCAGTGTACCCTACTGCGTCCCAGTGTCCCCCCAGTATGGCCCAGTCCCTCCCAGGGCAAGCCCTCCTCCACTCCCTCTATGGCCCAGTCCATCCCAGCATGAGCCCCTTCCACCTCCAGTATGGCCTAGTCCCTCCCAGTGCGAGCCCCACTCCACCCCCAGTATGGCCCAGTCCATCCCAACGTGAGCCCCCTTCCACCCCCAGTATGGCCCAGTCCCTCCAGTATGGCCCAATCCCTCCCAGTATGACCCCCCCTCCACCCCCAGTATGGCCCAGTCCATCCCAACGTGAGTCCCCCTCCACCCCCAGTATGGCCCAGTCCCTCCAGTATGGGCCAATCCCTCCCAGTATGACCCCTCCTCCACCCCCACTATGGCCCAGTCCCTCCAGTATGGCCCAATCCCTCCCAGTATGACCCCCCCTCCACCCCCAGTATGGCCCAGTCCATCCCAACGTGAGTCCCCCTCCACCCCCAGTATGGCCCAGTCCCTCCAGTATGGCCCAGTCCCTCCCAGTATGACCCCCCCTCCGCCCCCAGTATGGCCCAGTCCATCCCAATGTGAGCCCCCCTCCATGCCCAGTATGGCCCAGTCCCTCCAGTATGGCCCAATCCCGCCCAGTACGACCCCCCTCCACCCCCAGTATGGCCCAGTCCATCCCAACGTGAGTCCCCCTCCACCCCCAGTATGGCCCAGTCCCTCCAGTATGGGCCAATCCCTCCCAGTATGACCCCCCTCCACCCCCAGTATGTCCCAGTCCATCCCCATATGAGCCCCCCCTCCACCCCCCAGTATGGCCCAGTCCCTCCAGTATGGCCCCCCCCGCATCGATCCCCCCCAGCGTGGGCGCGCTTTGCCCGAACGCTGGCCCCAGTTTGGCCCAGTCAGACCAAGCCGAGACCCCGCGCTCGTACTGGGAAGGGGCGCTGTGGGCGTGGCCCGGGTTTGTGGGCGGGGCTTTGCTCTGTGGGCGGGGCCCGGCGCTGTGGGCGGGGCCTGTGTGCGTGGGCGGGGCCAGGGTATATCCCTCCGCCTCCCGCCGCTGCCGCTCTCTGCGCCTGCGCGCCGCTCCTTCGCTCCCCCTCCCCTCGAGTCCTCCACCGTCCCGTCATGCCCGGCGAGCGCCCACGCCGGAAGCGGAAGTTACCTCGTCCTCCGGAACCCGGTACCGCCCTTTCACTTCCGACGGTACCGCGAGTCATGGCGCTCTTCGAACAGATGCGGGCGAACGTGGGGAAACTCCTGCGGGGCATCGACCGGTACCGGCGGCGGGGGGAGCCCGGGGGGGGCCGGGACCGGCGGGGAGGGGGAAGGACCGGGCCGGGGGGGCGGCTCACGGGCCGGTAATGGCGGCGGGGGGGGGGGGTGTCGGTGGGGAGCGGGGCCCGGCAGCGCTGAGGGACCCCCGGGAACGGGGGTGTCGGTGGGGAGCGGGGCCCGGCAGCGCTGAGAGACCCCCGGGAACGGGGGGTGTCGGTGGGGAGCGGGGCCCGGCAGCGCTGAGGGACCCCCGGGAACGGGGGTGTCGGTGGGGAGCGGGGCCCGGCAGCGCTGAGGGACCCCCGGGAACGGGGGTGTCGGTGGGGAGCGGGGCCCGGCAGCGCTGAGGGACCCCCGGGAACGGGGCTGTGGTGGGCGGCGGGGCTCGGGACGGCGGCGGTAACGGGCGGGGGGGTCCCGGCGGGGGGCGGCCCCCCGCCGCCCGCAGGTACAACCCCGAGAACCTGGCCACGCTGGAGCGCTACGTGGAGACGCAGGCCAAGGAGAACGCCTACGACCTGGAGGCCAACCTGGCCGTGCTGAAGCTGTGAGTGGCCCCGGGGGGGTGGGGGGCACGGGGCACAGGCCACGACCCCCCCCCCCGTCCCCAACGCCCCCCCTCTCCCCCCGCAGGTACCAGTTCAACCCCGCCTTCTTCCAGACCACCGTCACGGCCCAGATCCTGCTGAAGGCCCTGACCAACCTCCCCCACACCGACTTCACCCTCTGCAAGTGCATGATCGACCAGGCCCACGTATCCGCTCCGCCCTGGGGGGGCTTCTGGGGACCCCCCCAGCCCCCTCTTTGCCCCACGGGACCCCTCCTGACCCCAATTTAGGGACTGGGGGGGGGGCTGGTTTGGGGGTGCAGCTCCGGGCCCCTCTCCCCACCTTTTCCTTGACCCGCTCTGGCCGCAGCAGGAGGAAAGGCCCATCAGGCAGATCCTCTACCTGGGGGAGCTGCTGGAGACCTGCCACTTCCAGTCCTTCTGGGTGAGTCCTGGCCCGGGGGGGGCACCCCAAAGTCGGGGGGGGCACCCCAGGCTCGAGGGGGGCACCCCAAAGTCGGGAGGACATTAACAACACCCCCCCCCCCCGCCGCCTTCCGCAGCAAGCGCTGGATGAGAACATGGAGCTGCTGGACGGGATCACCGGCTTCGAGGACTCCGTGAGGAAATGTGAGGGGGTCCTTGGGGGTCCTGGGGGGCACAGAGGGGTCTGGGGGGGGCCGGCGGCTGACGTGGGGCTCTCCTTCCGCAGTCATCTGCCACGTGGTGGGGATCACCTACCAGCACATCGACCGCTGGCTGCTGGCCGAGATGTTGGGGGACCTCTCGGGTAAGGGGGTGACAGGAGGGATTGGGGAGGGGGCCGGGGGTGGGCCGGGGGCTGAACCCCCCCCAAATTCCACCCCCAGAGGCACAGCTGAAGGTCTGGATGAGCAAATACGGCTGGACGGAGCCGGAGCCCGGGCGCATCTTCATCTGCAACCAGGAGGAGAGCATCAAGCCCAAGAACATCGTGGAGAAGATCGACTTCGACAGTGGGTGTCGGGGGCCTTGGGGAGCCCCCCCCCGAGCCTTGGGGAGCCCCCCAGCCCCGGGACCCCCCCTCACTCACCTCCTTCTCCCGCAGGTGTCTCCAGCATCATGGCGTCCTCCCTCTGAGACCCCCGTTTTACCGTTTCCCCCCCCCCCCATTTTAACTCTTGGCTCCCCCAGTAAAGGAGAAGCCTCCAGGGCGCTGTGGTCCTTTTGGGGGGGGTCCCTGGGGGGCTGGGGGGGGGTCCTGGGGGGTGAGACCCCCCCCCTGGTGCAGCTCAGCCCCTCCCGGGGGGTTTTGGGGGGCAGAGGGGGTGGGGTTGGGGGGTGCAGAGGGGTTTTGGGGGGCACAGGGGATGGATCCCCCCCTCAGTGGGGCTGCCCGGGGGTGGGAGCACTGCTGTGGGGGAGGCCACGCCTCCTCATTGCATAACCACGCCCACTTCACGCATGGACACGCCCATTCGGAATATTAATAACTCCACTCATGGCAGGGGGGGGTTAAGTTGAGTCTCTGCGTGGTCACGGGGGGGTTTGCATAATGAATATTAATGAGGGCGTTGCCCCGTTGGGGGCGTGGCCGCCACAGGCGTAGTGTTGCGTTGTTATGAATATTAATGAGGTTTCCACGCCCCTTCATGCATATTCAGGCCGGTCCGAGCGGCCGGCGCATGCGCGGTGGCGGGGAGAGGGTGTGGGCGTGGCGAAGCGCGGTGGGCGGGGGCGCGCCGGCGCATGCGCGGCGCCGTCAGTGGGCGTGTCCCGAAAAGGGCGTGGCCGCCGCGCATGCGCAGGGGCGGGGCGGGCGGCGGGGGCGCAGAGCCGGGCGGCGCGGGCAGGGAGCGGAGCGGAGCGGAACGATCGTCAGCGCCATGGTGGATTACCACAGCGCCGGGCAGCCCTACCCCTACGGCGGCAACGGGCCCGGCCCCAATGGCGACTACATGGCCCAGGAGGATGACTGGGACCGCGACCTCCTCCTCGATCCCGCCTGGGAGAAGCAGCAGCGCAAGGTGGGCCCGGGGCATGGGGGGGGGGGGGCGGCTGAGGAGGCCTCGGGGGGGGGGGGTTCCTGAGGAGGCTTCTGAAGCGTCAGGGGTTTTGGGGGTCCTGAGGGGACCCCTGAGGGCTCAGGGCACGGGGGGGGGTCCTGAGGAGGCCTCTGAGGGGTCAGGGATTGGGGGGGGGGGGGGTGTCCTGAGGGGACTCCTGAGGCGTCAGGGCCTGGGGGGGGGCGGTCCTGAGGGGGCTCCTGTGGGGACCTCTGAGGGCTCAGGGCACGGGGGGGGGTCCTGAGGAGTCCTCTGAGCGGTCAGGGATTTTGGGGGGGGGGTCCTGGGGGGGGCCCTGAGGCGTCAGGGCCTGGGGGGGGCCCGGAGGGGGCGTCTTGCGGGGACCCCTGAGGGCTCAGGGATTGGGGGGGGGTCCTGAGGAGGCCTCTGAGCGGTCAGGGACTGGGGGGGGAAGGGTCCTGTGGGGACCCCTGAGGGGTCAGGGATTGGGGGGGGGGGGGTCCTGAGGGGACCCCTGAGGCGTCAGGGCCTGGGGGGGGGGGGGTCCTGAGGGGACGGAGGTGGCCCCTGAGGGCTCAGGGATTGGGGGGGGGTCCTGTGGGGACCCCTGAGGGCTCAGGGCCCGGGGAGGGTCCTGAGGAGGCCTCTGAGGGGTCAGGGATTGAGGGGGATGGGGTCCTGAGGGGACCCCTGAGGCTTCAGGGCCTGGGGGGGGGGGGGTCCTGTGGGGACCCCTGAGGTGTCAGGGCCCAGAGGGAGTTATTGTGGGGGACCCCTGAGGGGGTCAGGGATTGGGGAGTTGGTCCTGAGGGGACCCCTGATGTGTCAGGGCCTAGGGGGGATCCTCCGGAGGCCCCTGAAGGGTTAGGGATTTGGGGAGGGGGGGTGCGGATAGATGAGGGGTCCTGGGGGGGGTCCCTGGGGTGAAGCGGGTGCTGGGGGGGAGCCCCTGAGGAGGGGGCAGTGGGCCTGGAGAAAGGCCCTGGGGTAGGGGGCCTGGGGAAGGGGACAGGCCCTTCCCGGGGGGGCCGGGCACTGTGGGTGCTGTGGACCCCGTGGTAGGAAATAAGGGCGCTGGGGGGGCTCTGAGAGGAGGGGAGCGATCGGGGCGGGGGGGCCCTAGGGGAAAGCTGGGGGGGGATGCGGAGAAGGAGGGGGCGACGGGGATGCTCAGAGGGAGCCACCCCAAGGGAACACCTGGGGGTGCTGGGGCCGTGTGGGGCTGGGCAAGGGGGAACCCCAGGGGCCGTGTTTTGGGGGGTACAGACGGGCCGATGCTCCCGCGGCGGGGGGCTGTGGCTAAAACAGCCGTCCCCCCGCGCCTGGCTTCGCAAAAATCCCACGTCCCCCTCTCCGGGGGGGCAGCTTCGGCCAGAGCGTGGGCTGCGGGGCGGCCGGAGGAGCGAGACGCCGCCGGAGCCGGGGTGTAAAAACGTCCGGGAAGAAGGATCCGCTCCCTGGGACAGGAATGGGGAAATGAGGGAGAGGATAAAAGGGCACTGGGGGAGAGGCGGTGGCGGGGAGGGGCAGGTCGAAAGGCACCGCAGGGAGAGGGAGACGCTCCCGGCACGCTCGGCGCCTCGCCGGGGGTCTCGGCGAGAGCGGGGGGGGGGGGTCCACCTGCGCCGCACCCGAACGCTGGGACCCTCCGGTCTGCGCCGGGCGTCGTGGCGTGGCAGAGCCCTCCCCGGCGCGGACGGGACCCTTCCCTCCTCTGGCCCGCCACCGCCTTCCTCCTGGTTAATAATTGGAGACCGTTTGCGGGAAGACGGCGAGGTGGCCGTCTGCTATTTTGGTTTAATTGCCTTAATTGCAGGTTATTTAGGAGGGAGCGGGGTTCGCGGAGCCCGCCCGGGGGGGACGCGGCCGTCCGAAGGGCAGAGCCCCCCCCCCTCGGGCTGGGCAGAGTGGCGTGGGTCACCGCGCCCGGGCGGACACCTGTATAAACTCAGAAATGTGAATGCTGGGTTTCTGTTGCCATAGTTACACTGGGTTTTTTTAAAAAAACCCCAAAAATCATAGCTAAATGGCATAATTTTTGGTGAAGGAAGCGTGTGCCAGGCCTCCTCCTCCTCCCTGCAGCGGTGCTTCGGCCAGCCCCAACCCGCCGCTTCCCAGCACGTCTGGAGCCATAACGTGCATTTTTTTGCTGTCGGCCTCGGTTTTAACCAGCTTTTGGGACTGTTGGCACTAAACACCCGAGTTTCCCTGCCGTGGGGGTCCGGAGGAGCCGGGGCTGAGCTGCGGCCGGGTTTCCCAGCCCTGCCCGGCCGCAGCCTCACGTGGACCAGGAGACACAATATTTAGAGAGGGTTTTGGCTGGCGTGCGGCGCGGTGGAACCGTCGCCGAGCTGTTTAGTCTCAAGGGGGGTGAGGCTGGGAGGCTGAATTGCGCCGTGGCTCGCAGCCCGAGCTGCCGAGCGCGGGTGAGCCGGCACGCCGGCGGAGGGATGAGGTTCCCGAGTGCCGGACTTGAAGCCAGCGGTTATAAATTCCAGCTTCCCCAAAGACAAGGATGAGGCTCAAAGTCAGTCCCGATCCTCACAGGAGGAACAGACGGCGTTGGAAACGGTTCCTCCGTGGGTGTCGGAAAGACCAGCGCGCTCATCTTCAAGTTAATTACTTTTTTTGGAGCGGTTTTGTGTCTTTTTGATCTCGGGGGAAGCTGCCGGCATGCCGAACGTCCCGCTCGGCCGGGACTGGCTTTGGAGAGGCAAGGAGGCGGCGAGCTTCGAGCCTCAGATCCCTTAAACATCTGCTACGCTGAAATGGAAACGACCGCGGCCTCGTCCCGTCCCTCGCGGGGGGAAAGGCAGCCGGGGTGGAAGGACAGGGATGTTCCTGCTTGGAGCGTGCCGGTGCGGAGCCATCCCAGCCGCTGCGGTTTTGCTGCTGGTATGTGTCCAGTCCCCGGGGTTTCTCCTCTGGAATCTCAGCTATGTGGCTTGAACAGCGGGGCACAATCTGCCAGCGTCCGTCCTTCCTGGCGTCCGTCCTTCCCAGCATCGGCAAACACGCCGGGGGAAAAAAAAGGGAAATCGTTGCCAGTGCGCGGCCTTAAATAGACGTGCGCGCTCCCGGCTTCCGCCCGCTTCCGAGGCTGGTGGTACTGGAAAAATAACTCGGCGAAAATACAGCGTCCTTGAGGGCCATTGGGGCGATAACGAGCCCGCGGGGTGATAACGAACCCACGGAGCGGCAACGAGCGCAGTTCGGGAGACGCTCGTCCCGTGGAGCGCAGGCCTGCTTCTCCCAGCATCGTCTCGTGCATCCCTCGTGCGCCGGCGTCGCTCGTTGTACCCGCCGCTGGTTCATCGGATTCGGGCTGCTTAACGACCTCAGCGTGTTAACGAGGCCGGGCGCGCGGCCGGGGCTGGCGTCTTGCCCACGGCGAGGACCGGCGGAAAGAGTCGCTTGTGGCTTCGCCTCGGCTCCCCCTCCGCCTGCCCCGAGAGCACGGACACGACGGAGGAGCGGCCGCTTCTCCGCTGCCCGGCTGGATTCTTGGTTTCTCTCCAAAAACAAAACATCCGGCCCCGAGAGCCCTCCGCCTCCTCGGAAAACGGCGCCCGCATCCTCGGCTCGTGCGCGGTGGCTTTCGGGCTCGTACCCGCAGCGGGGTTCGCCTTTAAACCCTCCTTTGGAGGAAAACGCTCTCCGCATCCCCGCTGTCCTCGCCCTCAGCCCGTCGCTGGTGTTTTCCCCGTGTCGGAGATGGCTTTTCCGGAGCGTGGAAAAGCCCCCGCCTTGCGTTCACCCCCAGTTTTTTCCACAGGAGAGCTCGTACCTAAAAATCCCGTGGCGATTCCCGGTGCGACGTTATACAGATGCTCGCCCCGATGGCAGGGGCCGGGTGTGTTTTTCTCCGGCGCTTAAGCCCCTTTCGGGCTTCCTGGCTCTCTTTTTTAAAAATAATCCACCTACTTAATCCCGCTGAGGCAACTTTTCAATCCCAGGTTGGATCCTTGACGGCAGATTACTTACCTGGTCGCGGTGGTGGCACGTTAATGCCTGTTTAAAGACGCAGACCTGCCGGGCAGGAGCCCCGGTTACGCAAAGAGCTGGGGAAATGCCCTGCCAGGGCTTTCCGCGGCGCCCAAACACGCCGGCTCTTCCTAACCCGGAGGCCTGACGACCGGGGATCGGGAAATGAGGATTTTTGGACCCCGCGCTCCTCCTCAGAGCCTCTCTGGCAGTGCCAGGGCAGCAAGGGATGCCGGTCGGTGGTATAAACGAGCGTTAATTCCTCCATCTGGCCTTTTGGCTTGGTAATATCTCTCTGCTTTTCCCTTTTTTTTTTTTTTTTTTGGTTTTTTGGCATGTTTGCAGCCCGTGTCTGAGCCTCTCCTCGCACCTCGGGCAGGGCAGCGGCAGCGCCTGGTTTTAGGGGAGGAATCTGGTGGATACGGCGAAGCCGGACCCGGCCGTGCTGGAGAGGACAGAGAAATTACCTGTCATTTCCCATGATCTAATGGGCCAAGCTCTTCCAGGAGCTTATGTTTAGTCCTAGAAACTCACCGCTGGAAAAACCTCCAGCATGAAGCTTGTACGTGCCGAATATTTGGACGTGCCAAAGTCCTGGCGGAGCCGGGCCAGGCAACGCCCGGCTTGAGGAGAGGCGTGCCGGCTCTCGGCGCGGAGCTCCTCGTCCTCGCAGGAATGCGGGTACGCCCGCCGGCCCTGACTCACCTGCGCCCTTATCTCCCCTGAAAACGGAGCCAACAGCATCGCCCTGGCTCGGACCCAGCGCCGCAGCGAGAGGAATTTCGCCTCTTTACCCCCGCCAGACCCTCAAATCGGAGCAGCCTCCGGGCTGCGGCACGCCGGACCCCGGCGAGGGTTTGCCGCGGGGGGCCGTGCCTCCCCCGGCTGCTTCCTGCCGCCGTCCTCCTCCGAGTTAGCTGCGTTCTCCCCAAACGATCGAGCCGAGAGCCTAATAAGGGAAAAGAATGAGGAGAATCTCCGTGGTCCGGCCTCCCCCCGGCCCGTCCGGTAGCAGCAAATTAAAAAAAAAAAAACCAACGGCGATGGAAATGATGAGCGACTGGAAACGCCCGGCAAGTGGCAAGCGGACCCCGGTTGTGCCGAGCCGATGGCTGCCTGCCCGCCTCGGCGTTTCGGGGTGCTACGGTGGCATCGCCGCCTCGAAAGGCACAGCCCGGCGGCGGTCACCGGGCCCAGCCGGTAACGACGCCCTCCTAACGAAGGCAGGACCGAGGATGGGAGGCGTTGCTCCTCAGCATCCCTTCTCTCCCCATCCAGAGAGAAAATCCTCATTTCTCCTCATTTTTGTCGTTTTTTTTCCCTCTGCTTGAGGTCCGGAGCTGCCGCTCCTCAAAGGAAAAGCGGCTTCAGTGTCGAGCTGAGCCGCTAGCGACTGTAATTAGCGGTCCCGCTAATTGCCGGCCGAGGCTGGGCTAACACAGACGGCTCCCTCGGCCGCCTTCCTAACGCGTTGGGAAATGCCTGTTTCTTCTCCAGAGCTTTGTTTAGTCTCCGCGACATCTTAAGAGCAGGCCAATAACTTGGAGCGCAGGAGCGATTTCCTGCGCTAACGAGCTTCCCGTTGGCGGCCCTAACGAAGGGGAGGCGGCGTGGCTGAAGCGGGGGCTCTGCCCCGGTACCTTGAGCTCCGCCGGACCCCCCGTTGCCCACCCGAGCCCTCGGCGGGCTCCCCCGGGGACTCGCCGCTCCTTTCCACGCACGTGGCTGCGTTCAAGCCAGTAGTGCATGATCTCAGGCTGGATGTTTTTTGCTTAAAACCCTGGAAATGAGACCAAAAGCGCCCGGCCGCTGGTGAGGGCTCTCATTGTAGCCCGCTCCAGAGGAACCAGCGGCATCACCGGGCTCGTCGCTCCGCAGTCGCCTCGATCGAGGTCCCTCTTGCCGGGGAAAGCGCTCATGGGCGACAAGAGATCGGTTTAAAGTTAAAAAAAAGCGCTATTCCAGTACATTTCTAAATAAAGATGCTTATTTTTTTTTTATTTTAGGACATACTATTGTCGGCGGTGACCTAATGGAAAAATACTGATAGGGTTCTGCCCATAAATTACCCCGAGTAAACAAACAGTCAGCCCGTGCTACGGCCTCCGAGGACAGCAGAGAGGATTTCGGTCAGGTTTTCGAGTCGGTCTAAAGTCCGAGTCGGGGTTTGCCTTAAAAGGAAGGAAGGCTGCAAAAATCCGCCGGGATCGTTGCCGGCTGAGCCGGGCAGAGCCGATGCTGCCTGGCGCGCTCGCGGGCGACAGGTAAAAAAGAAAAGCCCCTTCCTCGGCGAGCGGCCTCCCGTCGGCAGCCCCCGGCCCGGTGTCTCGCCGGCAAGACCAGAACCGGCACCGCAGTGGCTTTTCGAAGCCGAATTTGGCTTGTATGGAAAGATGTGCTCGGATGAGCCCCTCTCTCCCCTGAAAGCCCCCCAAATTCGAGGAGGGGGGGAAGGCGAGGCGGGTTTCGCCAAGCACGCTCCTCCCTTCCCCTGTTTTCTCAAAGTTTCCAGGTGTTGCGTAAAGTGGGAGGAAACCAAGTCCTCCGTCCCCGAAGTGTGCCGGGGTCGGGTTTTCGGTGAGGTTGAGGGGAGGTCTCCCCCCGCCAAGGGGGGTTTGGCTCGGGCTGGGCGCCCGGGGAAGGTGCGGGGCCACCTATTCCTCCCCGACAAAGGCGGCTTTGATACAATGCCTGGAAAGCGTTTCTCCAGCGCCTCCGTGGGAAGGAAATTCCAGAAGCATGTGTGGAATCTCCTTTTTTAGTAACTTTTATTCGTAACACATTGCTGCGGGAAAGCTGCTCTTTGCCCACCAGTCGGTCCTTAAGCCGGCTTCGTTAGGCTTGGCTCATCTCGTCTGGCTAGGCTCAGCTCCGGCCCGAGGTGGCTCGATACAGCGAGCCGCGCTCACCCGAGCTGCTTTTTGGGGTCGATTTGGTGAGGTTTAGCTAACGGGCGCCGAGCATCTCCACCCTGGCTGGCTTGGGGGGTAAAAGCTTCAGCTTCGGGGGTGCGGGTACCCCCGCTTGGGACGGGGGGGACCCGGGGGGAGAGCGAGGGCTCAGCCCGGCAAACAGCACCCGACTCGGTGCCGCAGCTGCCCGGGAGCCGTAGGAAAAGAAATCCATGGGACTTGGAAGAGATCTGTCATCTTTTGAGGAAACGAGCTTCTGTGGAGGTTTTGGGAGAGCTCGAAGGCTTTTTATTGCTTTCTGCGACTATTTTTAACTCCTTGGCTGTTTCCATAGTGTTTCGGAAACAAGCGCGGGCTGCCCGCGCGGGCTTTCGGCGCCGCCGCAGCGAAGGGGGGACCTCAGCCGGGGCTGCGGATGAGCCCGGGGGCTGCGGCGCGTCGGCTCGGCACGCCGGGCGGCTTCAGAAAGCCCCGGGGAAGCCACGTGCCAAAAGGCAGCCGTCCCCGCGGCCGGCTGTGACAGCTCCTTGGCCGGCAGCGGCAGCCTGATGTATCGCGCAGCGGCTCGGCGCCGCACGGTTTAATGTTTTTACGCAGAGCAGGCATCCTTGCAAAACCCGAGCCGTGCGAGCGAGCGCCTCGACGGGGCTGAGTCGCTCCAAACGTAAAGTGGAAAAATTCCTTCGGAGGTGGAGGTTTATTCCTGTTTTTACGCTTGGGTTTTTTTTTAGCAGCTGCCTACGGGTGGGTTTTGCCACGCCGGGCGTGATTCAGCTCTTGACTCGCCTTTTCCACGTGCCGGGGCTCGCTTCGCAGCTGGTCTCTCCGTCGAGTTTCCCCCAGCCGGCACCGCGGCGAGCGCCGGTGAGCTCGCCTTGTTCGGCAACAACACCCGGACACGCCTGGCAGAGGCATGCGGCGGTGTAGGACGGCTGTCATTGCTGAGCGGTTGTTCAGTGACGTCTGACGGACGCGATAAGCAGCCCGGGAACACCCTCGCCGGCTGCGGATTTACCTCTCTCCTGCCCTTATACGGCCATCTCCGCTCTCCTTGCCGCCGGGATGCTGAGGTAGCCACGCCGCCAGGCCCGGGGCAAGCCACAGAGGCGACCTAGCATGCGCGAAGTGCTAAACCATAAAGTCCCAGGGTAGGAAAGGTGACTTTTTCCGAGCCACCGGGCTGCCCGGCACGTTCTCGGTGCCGTGGGGCTGCACAGGTGAGCTCGCCCAGGCTGTCCCGGTCTCTCCGCCGGGACGTGGGCTGCAAAAACAGCTTTAACAAACAGAGCTGCCGCGTTTCCCCCGTGAAGGTGACCCCGCGCCCCTGTTTAAGGTCACTCCTGGCCTATTTGTATTTCTGATGCCGTGAAGCCGGCGTCCGGCTCGGGCGCGAAGCAGGCATGGATCCTGCGGCGTTCGGCCCGGCGGAAACGGCACCGCGGCAGCCAGAGGGTGTTTCTTCTCCTAAAACCCTGCCCTAAAAGCAGATGTTGGGGTGGAACGAGCTCCTCAAACAGCTGGCTTCGGGGGTCTCGGTGCGGGACGGGCTCGAAGCCGCTTCCAGGTTTGGTTCCCAGCCTGGTCTGGGTTTAACCGAAACCCGGGATCGTGCCGCCTGGCCCCCTTGCAGCCAGCGGTGCTGCTCCCGAGCCGGGGGGAAACGCTTTCCCCCTGGTCCTGGTGGGATGAATGGCTTGTTAAAAGCTGTCACTGCAGCATTCCCCGGCCGTGAGCTCACCGCAGCCCACGAGCCGGCCTGGAACAATGCTCCCCGTTCAGCCGCCCGGCCGTGCCGCGGTGGCAAGGAGAGGGGGGGAACCCGGGTCACCCTCCCCGAGCCGGCAACGGGACCGTCCCAAACCCAACCGTGCCCAGCGGGCTCGCGACGGCCTCGGACCGCAGACGGGGGGAGTGGGAGCGATTGCAATTTCACGGCCTAAGCTTTGCCGCCTGGTTAACGGTGGTTTATTTTCCCCCCGAGCGCGGCTGCTCCGCAGAGCCAAGATGCCGGCAGCTACGAGCGTGAATCCAGAGCCTGAGCCTCCGGCTTTTTGGAAATAGAAGCTGCGAGTTCGGGCCGTAATTCGGCAGCGCTAAAGGCTCCGGGTGGAGCAGCAGGAAATACCTGCTCCGTGCATTACTACCCGGGGCCGGGGTCTGCAGGGGAACCCCGGCTGCAAACTGGGAGCACTGGGAGCCGGCAGCACCTTGAACGTACGCGAACGCCCGGTCCCCTTCTGGGAATAACGCCCTGTTCCCGGGGGAGTCCGAGACGCGGCCCAAAGCCTCGGCGCAGGAATCCGCTCTGTTTGCAGTTCGGCGTCTTGACCTTCGCCAGCCGCTGCCAGCAAATATTTGCTGCCGAACATCCGAGGGGGGGGGGACGGAGCGGAAAAACCTCTCCCCTTGCTGGCAAAGGCGTTATTGCGAACCCCCCCCCCGGGCTCGTGGGGCGTGGGTGGGCAGGGCCGGCTGCCTGTGGTGCGGGCAGCTGCCAGACGGGACATCCTGCCTCCTGCTTGCTTGGCAGAGCCCGGCGGCAGCTTTCGGGGGGCGAATCCCCCGTGGGCCTCCAGCATCCCCGCAGCGAGCAGCCCGGCGGAAGGAAAGCGGAGCCGGGGATCCGCCGGTGCCGCGGGGTGGCTTTTGTTCCCGGCAGACGTCACGGCGTGCCGGCAGGGTCCCCGTTTCCCTGTTTGTTCTACAAAACAACGCGCAAAGCTTTCGTCCCGGGGTTTGCCAGCGGCGCGGGGGAGAGGCGGGCTCGGGGCGAGAGGCTGGAGATGGGGACGAGCCGTGCCAGCCTGGGGGGACGCGGTGAGGACAGCCCCCGAAAAGGGGGAGTCGGCGCGTCGGTTCGTGGCGAGGTGGGGCGGAGAGGGGTGCCGTTTCCAGAGCTCGGCGGTCGCCGGTCTGACCGTCCTTTTTCCTGCCTTGTCCTCGCAGACGTTCACAGCTTGGTGCAACTCCCACCTGCGGAAGGCCGGCACGCAGATAGAGAACATCGACGAGGATTTCCGCGACGGCCTCAAGCTCATGCTGCTTCTGGAGGTGATTTCAGGTCAGTCCCCGCTCCGTGGTTTTGCCGGGCAGGAGGTGTTGGCGCGACCTCCCGTCCCTCCTTGCCCATCATCGTCGACGTCCCGTGTACCTGCGCCATTCGTAATGCGCAGAGGAGCTCCTGCGAGGTTTATAAAGCGGCGTTTGGGGACACTGGTGGGGTTTTTATTATTTTATTTTTTTTTAATGTGCAAATATACCTCAAAGCAAGTCTTTTGTCCCGTGGCCTCGTCTCTAAACGCTCATCCTCCTCGATGGTCTTCCGCTGTTAATCTTAAACAAAAAGCTTTAATCCCGCTGGCTTCTCCTTTCCAGGGGAACGATTGCCAAAACCGGAGCGGGGAAAAATGAGAGTGCATAAGATCAACAACGTGAACAAAGCCCTCGATTTCATCGCCAGCAAAGGCGTCAAGCTGGTCTCTATAGGAGCTGAAGGTGAGTCTGGACCTCCAGCACATCTCGGTGGCCCAATCCAGGCCACGCCGTGTAGCGGGAAGGCTTGCCGGCTGTCACCGACACCGGCTGCTCTCTGTCACCGTGACCTGCGGTCTCTGCCCGCTGCCCTGCAGCGTGACACCGCCAGCTGGTGCGGGGACCCGGCGCTGGCACCCGAGCGACGTGCCGACAGCGCCTGCCTGCAATTCGCCTGGTTCGTGGCCGCGGGCACGGCGGAGCCGGGTGAGTCACGGTGCTGGGCGGCGTCCCCGCATCGCCGCGTGGGTTTATCGCCGCGGCCGCCGACCCGTCCGCGGTTGAGTCAGCCGGGAGGCGACGCCGCTCTCGGCACCGCAGGGGAGTCCGAGCACGCGGTGCGGGAAGTGCCGGGCGAGCGCCGCTCGCCGCGTTGGAGCTCGGAGGTTAAAGGCTGCTCGGTCTCCTCTCCAAGGTCGATGCTATTTCGGGCAAGCTGTTGTGCAACACGGCTTTGCTGGACTCGTCGGGAAAGCGTGGCTCCTTCCAGCCCGCTCCCCAGGCCCGGGCGAAGCGAGGCCTGAACTCCCCTCTCCCGCGGCGAGCTCCGGAAAGGCCGCAGGAGCCACCCCAAGGTGTTTCGGTGGATTTTCTGCCTGCGGGCAGGGAGGTTTGGTGATCGGTTGAAGGCTCGGCTTCCTCCAGGGCTCATCGCACGGTACCTGCTGCTGCCCTGACTAATTGCCACCGGTGAGCGGGTCAAAAAAAAGTCTCTAGAAAAGCCAAATATTTGCATCTGCGTCGTTCCAAGTCATTCTGCCCGCTCTTCCCTTTGGGCCTCGCCAAGTGTTCGTGCTGGCAGGAAAAGTGTTATGGTTTAAAAAACAAAATTCCTCCCATTAGATCAGGATCTCTGATTTTCCTCAGTCATGGGGTTCTCCGGGGCCGGGCCAGCTCCCGGCTCTGCCCCAGCTGTGTCGATTTGGTCCGTCCCCACGAAAAACAGCCTGGTCAAACGGAGCAGAAAAAAAGTTCGGTTTTTCTCCGGTTGCAAACGAAGCGGAGCGCGTCCTTTGCCTCGGGGAGCGGGCTCGGCGTCGCCTTTGCACCCAACACGTGGACGTCGAAAGGTTCGCGTTGCAAACGCCGTCCTGACGTGGGAGAGGACGCGGCGCCATCGCGTTCCTGCGAGCCGGGAGCCTGCCAGCCGAAGAGAGGCGGGTTCAACACCGGATTTAATTCCCGCTCCACCTTGCTCGGAGGTCTCCCTGCTCCTCCCTGGGGCTGGGGGAGAGGATTTCCCAGTCCGCACAGCAGCCGGGACCGCTCGCCTTTGGATTTACTCACCGCTGACGAAGCCCAAGGGCTGCCCCGGAGCTTCGGGGTGGTTTTTGCAGGGGACGGGGCCCCGTTTGGCAGCGGCTCGCCTTGCAGAGCCAGTTTTTGAATAGGCTGGAAGACCGCGGCTCGCTCCGAGGTTACATCTTTGAAGTCTTGTCGGCTGGCGTCGCTTGCCTGCTGGGGAAGGCTGCCTGTTCCCGAAACCGGTGCGTGTTCCAACCGGTGCCGCATTAAAATACAAGATGCGAGGGTGTGGTGGTGGTTACAACAGCCGTTTATCCACCAAAGTCTCCCACGCGTCAGCTGAACGGTCACTGCAGGCAACTGCTCTTTGAGTATCTTGACTTAATCCCCCCAAAACGAGCGCTTGGGTTGCTCAAGAGATGAGAAACGTCACATCTGCTTGTTCAAGGAGACACCTTCCAGCCTCCCCGGCCAGGGTGGGAGCCCGAGCTCCTCGGGAACCGTGGTTCGGTTCTCGGTGGTTGAACGAGCTGGCCCGTCAGCTTGGGACACGGTGGGCTGCGGCGGGTCGCCGTCCGGACCTGCCGAAGATGCGTCCGGCGCAAGATCCGGCAGAGACGGAGCTGGGCGTTAACACCACCATCGGGAAACCGGGTTTGGAAACGTTTATTTTGGAGGACGCTTGCTCCGGTTCTGGACTTATTTGGTCGTGAAAGACACGGGGCGAGGATCCGACGTGTCGTGGGCGAAGGGCGAGCTGCGCGTCGCGGGATCGTCTCGTAGCTTCCGACGTGCCGGACGAACACGCGCGACGAAATCCAAGCGTGGGGCAGGTTGGGTGGCGAGCCCGAATCTGAGCTCCGGGGCGCTGCTCCGGCAGCTCCTGCCTGTTCCTCCGCACCCCAAGGCAAAGCGGGGACGGGGGAAGGAGCTCCTCGCGCTGCCTGCGTGCCGGTGGCGTTCGCTGGCGTCCCGCTCTCCTGAAGATCTGATGAGCTCCTGGCCTGTCCTTGCGAGCTGCGAAGCCGTCGGTGTCTCTCTGGATGTGCCGGAGGGGCAGTCCCAGCGTTCGGCTTCCCGATGAGGCGCTGGAGAGGCGCAGACCTTCCCCGCTGGCTCCCTGCTCCCGCACCGCTTGGAATTACTCCGTCGGTGGGAAGGGACGGCGGCTGCCTCCGGCCGCGGGGGGCTGAACGTCGGGTTTTTCCCTTTGGCTTTCAGAGATCGTCGATGGCAACGCGAAGATGACGCTGGGCATGATCTGGACCATTATCCTCAGATTTGCCATTCAGGACATCTCGGTGGAAGGTAAGGGGCAGGGATACGTGCGCCGTAGGCGGCTTCGCACGCCGAACCCGCTCTCCGGTCCGGCCGCTTCATGAGCCGCCGCGTCCTTTTGCAGAGACCTCGGCGAAGGAGGGCTTGCTGCTGTGGTGTCAGAGGAAGACGGCTCCCTACAAGAACGTCAACGTGCAGAACTTCCACATCAGGTAACCCTCCTCGATGGCCGCCTCGGCTCTGAGATCCGCTCCCTCACTGCGGGAGGCGTTAGTGCTGCTCCCCTGGGCTTCGAGGCTCTGAAATATTCAGCGGCGAAGCTTTCAGCACAGCTGGAAGGGGAAAACGCAGCTCGTGCTGTTTTTTATTTTGGCTGCGGTTACGCTTGAAATATCTGCCCCTTCTCCGGGCTGCCTTTCCAGGCGGGGTTTTCCAGGATCTGAGGAAGGTGCACAATTGGCCTTGGCCCTTCTGCTGTAAATTAGTGAATCGGGGAGGGGTGGCGGGGGACGCGTGCGTGTGAATTTGAGCCCCGTGCCGGCGCAGGGATCTCACTCTCCCCTCTTCTCTTGCAGCTGGAAAGACGGTCTGGCTTTCAATGCCTTGATCCACAGACACAGACCGGAGCTCATCGAGTACGACAAGCTCAGAAAGGTAAAACTCGGTGGGAGCACGGTCTCTTCTCTGCTGCTTTTCTCGTCTAAAACCGAGCTTCGAGCTGGCGGAGAAGCGTGGCTGTCCGTCCGTCCGTCCATCTGCTGAACTGCCTCAGCAAGGCGTCTGTGCTCCCTGCAGCCGCCAGCCCTCGTCATTAGCCCCTCTCCCCCCTCTAGGATGACCCCGTGACGAACCTGAACAACGCCTTCGAGGTGGCGGAGAAGTACCTGGACATCCCCAAGATGCTGGATGCAGAGGGTAAGCTCTCCGGGTGCTTCGCGCTGTCACGCGAAGGGTGACCTTGTCCACGCGCCGTAAATGCCCGGGTCCCTGATGGAAGATCCGCTCCTTCGGGCACCGAGGAAGCGTGCCGGCGGCCAGCCTCGCTCGGAGCTGGGGAGGGGGGTGGTTTAACGTCAGGCGACCGTATTTAACACGCTCTTCTGCCCGTACAGGTGTATCGATCTGCCTTTTAAGAGCTGCTTGTTTGTGGGATTCCAGCCGAAAGAGGAGCTGGCTCCTCGGCACAGCCTGGAGAGCGAGCCTGGCTCGCGGCGCACGTCCCCCTCTCAGTCTAACCCTTGTTGTTCACTTGCAGACATTGTCAACACAGCTCGCCCCGACGAGAAAGCCATCATGACCTATGTGTCGAGCTTCTACCATGCCTTTTCTGGGGCTCAGAAGGTACCGGAGGCGGCTGTGTCCATCTTGCTGTAACATTTCTGACTGCAGCATCCTACACTCATGCGACTTCTCTTTCAGATGGCCGTTTTGTCTCTTGTTAACTTGGGAACCAGACCTCAGCTGGTTCACATGGGTTTAAAAAAGCCGCTCGGCTTCCCCAGATCTGCCTGTAACGCGATGCCGGCGCAGCTGGGCCGAGGGGCTGGCAGAGCACCAGCCCGGCACTAACCTGGGGCAGAAAGCTCCCTGAAGCCGCCCGATGAGGCCTGGGAGCTCAGACAGATCTCGAAACGAAGCCTCAGCACTTCGCAAGAGGCTGAGCTATTAAGCAAGGGAAGCGCAGCGGCAAAAATAACCCCGTCAGCCAGCTCTGGTCCGGATCCCAGGCCCCAGCAAGCGCTTGTTCCCCTCCGCTGCATGCCCGAGGGGGGTTGAGGATTGCCGTGCCGCTTCTTCACCCTCTCTCCTCCCTTTCTCTCTGCGCAGATATTGTAGGCACTCTCAGGCCCGATGAGAAGGCCATCATGACATACGTTTCCTGCTTCTACCACGCTTTCTCGGGTGCTCAGAAGGTGAGCTTTGCCGGGTGGAGCTGCGCGCTTGGGTCGAGCCGCTACTAACATCGGACCTTCGGTCTCCCGAGGGTTGTTGCGCTGCTGCACGGCTTCTGGAAACGTAAAAACGGGGCCGGCTTTAGCTCTGCTTCACTCGGGAGAAGGGCAAAGCGTAAGCCCCTGCCCGGGAGGAGAGCCGGGCTGGCTGCCGCGCTGGAGGAGTCTTTCCGGGCTTAGCATAGCCGGGCCGTTGTCACCGTGCGGGGCAGGAGGTAACCTGGGTAAACCGAGAAGAGCCCGCGTCCCGGTTTGCACCGCGAGCCGGGTTTCTGATGCATCTCTTCAGCGCAATTCAGGCTTGCGAGAGCTCGAGGCAACGTCTTAAATCAGCTTTACCCGTGGGCTTGGGGAGAGGGGGGCCGGTGTTGCCTCCAGCCCAGCCCGAGACCTTCGTTAGGGAGACTCGTTAGACCAGCGCTCGGAGCCGGGCGTGAAATCCGTCGTGGTGTCAGGGCGCTGCCTGTCACCGCGGGGTGCCCGGGGAGGGCTCCTGCCCTGCCTCCCTGCTCAGCGCCATCGCTCAGCTGCCCTTTCCTTTCCTTCCTTCCTAAACGCCTCGCGTTAGACCCAAAACGGGGGCGGCTCGCGGCGCGGCGCGCGCGTTTGAGAGGCGTCGCTGCTTCGGGCGGCTCGGCGACGGCCGTTTTGTGCTAATGGGAGGGATTCGGGAAACGAACGAGCCCCTGGGACGGCCGGTGGCCGAGAAAGCCGTCGGCGCGCGAAGAGCCGGGGCAGAGCCCGAGCCTCAGCTCGTGCGGGAGCAATCCAGGTCTTGATCCGCAGAGCCGAGTTGTGGTCGGAGCCCCCCGAGCGTGGCCGGCACCGAGCTCTTGAGGACGGCCGCCCCTCGGCACGGGCGGCTGCGGGATGGCTAGCGAAGGTTGGGGTTAATTTACTGGCTGCTGCAGCAGCAGCCTGCATCTGGAGGGCTGGAAATCCCAGCCTGGCCGGTGGTTTTTATTTTTGCTGCTGGCCGGCGTGCCCGCCTCGTCAGCTGGCCTCGATTAGCTCCGGGAACATGTGCTGTTTTCTTCTGCGCCGCGCTCGGAGGCGGCAGCGCCTGGCTTCGGCGGGGAGCGTGGCTAACGCGGTTAAGCCGTACCCGGGGCAGCAGCAGGAGCAGCCCGGCGCCGCGTCCCGTCTCCCTCCTGCCTTTTCCTTGACGGGTTTCAGACCTCCGATGCCTAGCTTTTCTCTTCTTTATTGATTTATTTTCCTTTTCCCCTGTGGCAATTCGTTTTTCCTCTTCCCCATCCTTCTGTAGACCCTCTCCACTATTTCTGTTGATGTCTGGCTTTCAACTCCTCCTCTTGGACTCTTTCTGTGCTGCCTACCAAGGTACTCGATCCCCCAGGCTTATCTTTTCTGCCTCCTCCTCACCCTCCCACCCGGTGTAGAGAGGATCTGCCTTCATGGAAGAGCAGAAGACCGAAGGATGGTGCTTAGAGATGGGTAAAAAACAACAACAAAAAAAAAAAGAGCAGCCTGGATGTGATGGGCTTTCTCCCGCTCCGTGCAAAGCGGCGCCAGACCCCGGCAGGGCAGCGCGACTCCGGATAGAGAGCGTGGAAGGAAAAACACGCGGGCCGCGCTCGTGATGGTGGCACGCGCTCAGCGCCGGCCGCCTGTTTCGGGGCTCTGGCACTCGAAAGCCGAGGTTGCCGTTGGTACGGTTTGACCCGCGATGCTCGTGCGGAGGTAGCGATGGCGGAGCTGAGCTGGCAGCCACCCGTGACGGTCTCGGGGAGCCCGGCTTTCCGCAGCCTCGAGGCCAGGCTGCGTCTCCCCTGCACGGTGCCCGGAGATGCTCCGCACCCAGTCGGGCTGCCGGAGGGGGATCCCCCGCAGCTCCCAAATCCCCCAGGCCGGTCGGAGCGCTGCTCCGGCAGAACGGGTCCGGTTGGGATGGGGACGTGCGGGTTGGGGCACCGCAGCTTTCCGTGGCTCTGAATCCCTCCTCGCGCTGCTCTTCCCCTCCAGGCCGAGACCGCGGCGAACCGCATCTGCAAAGTGCTGGCCGTCAACCAGGAGAACGAGCACCTGATGGAAGACTACGAGAAGCTCGCCTCCGACGTAAGCCGCCCCGTCGCCAGCGGGGTCCCGGGGACCCGTTCCCCCTAAAACCGGCCTCCCTCCGCCGTTCCCGGCCTCCCACCCACCAAATCCCATTCCCCCCACAGCTGCTGGAGTGGATCAAGCGCACCATCCCTTGGCTGGAGGACCGCAGCCCGCAGAAGACCATACAGGAGATGCAGCAGAAGCTGGAAGATTTCCGCGACTACCGGCGCGTCCACAAGCCCCCCAAAGTGCAGGAGAAATGCCAGCTGGAGATCAACTTCAACACCCTGCAGACGAAGCTCCGGCTGAGCAACAGACCTGCTTTCATGCCCTCCGAGGGGAAGATGGTCTCGGTGAGCGGCTCCTTGAGCATCCTGCGCCGGGGGGGAGCGGAGCCGGGAGATCTGGGGGTGATGGGGTGGGAGGGGTGCCCACGCTGATGGGGTTCCCCCCAAGGCTGTGGTTGTGAGCAGCGGAGCTGGAGCTGCTCTCCTGCGCTCCCAGAGGTGTTTTGGGGGGTGGGTTCCTCTTCAGCTTCTCCCACAACCCGCGCTGGTGTAAGACGGGGCTCCCAAAGTGGCCAGAACGGCTTCAGAGGGGCACGCGCCTCCGTTGCCATCGGCGTGGGGAGGAGGGGACCTGCTGCCGGCGGCGGTGGACGGGTGATGAGGAGGAGGTGGGGGAGAGGAGCAGCCGTTCCCACCCCGGCGGTCCCCTGAGCCCGAGGCCCTCTGCCCCGTCCCCAGGACATCAATAACGGCTGGCAGCACTTGGAGCAAGCCGAGAAGGGCTACGAGGAATGGCTGCTGAACGAGATCAGGCGGCTGGAGCGGCTCGACCACCTGGCTGAGAAGTTCAGGCAGAAGGCGTCCATCCACGAGGCCTGGACCGAAGGTAGCGGGTTGGGGGACACCTTTCGGTGGCGGGGGGACAGGGAGATTTTGCGTCCATCAAAGGCAAGTCACCCTGACGGCAACGAAGCCCTTGGAAAGCAGCTCGACCCTTTTAAAAATCCGCAAGCCGCCCTGCTCCTCCGGGAGCAGGAGGGACCGTCCACGCCGTGGACCGCAGCAGCGGGGCCGTGGTGGCGAGCTGCCGGTGTGAGCGACCAGGGTCCCTGTCCCTGAGCTGATGCTGCTTTCGGGGGGGTAGCAAACCCCTGGCAGCACGTCCCAGAGATGCTCTTTGCTATTTCAGGGTTTCTGGATGCGTATAAGCTTGGGCGGGGGGGAAAGCTGTCCGCTTGGGTCCGTCTTCCGAGGAGATGCCACCCGGGTGGCCTCCTGCAAGCCGGAGGACTCGCCTCCGTCCCTCTCCCAGCGCGTACGGAGGGGGACAAAGCGTCGGCCCCGCCGGGGAGGTGACGACCCTCGTTCCTCTGTCCCTAGGCAAGGAGGCCATGCTGAAGCAGAAGGACTACGAAACCGCCACGCTGTCGGACATCAAAGCCCTCATCAGGAAGCACGAAGCCTTCGAGAGCGACCTGGCGGCGCACCAGGACCGCGTGGAGCAGATCGCGGCTATCGCGCAGGAGCTGAAGTACGTCCGCACGCCCCGGGGACCCCTAAACGCCCCGTGGACCCCCGAACGCCCCGGGGCGAGCTGTGCTTCGACCCCTTCCTCCCCTCCTCTCCGCAAAACCCTTCGTGTCGGGGGTCTCGCGGCAAAACGCAGGCCGCGGCTCACCTCCGAGCGCCGCGCCGGCGGCTGCCTCCTCCGCACAGTGCCCCTATTGTTCTGCCCGTCCCTTCCCCCTCCTGTTTTCTCCGCTGCTAGAATACGGTTATTGTAAGGCAGCCCGGCTCTTTTTTTCCCCCCAGTCAGATAAACTTGCACACAATTAGTACACTGAAAGCCAAAGGCAGGGCGAAGCCATGAATGGAGCCCTTATTCCAGCGGCTCGAGTCGCCGACAACCGGGAAACGGGGACACGCGGCTCGGGAGCATGGAAAACGCCGCGGCGAGGAGCCAGGCAGGGGCTGAGGAGCCGCGGCGGCTCAGGCAGCAGCCGATTTTGTGCGCGCTGGGCTTTTAACGAGCCCCAGCGCCGCCGTCGGCAGAGCTCGCCCTGCTCTCCGCCTCGGTGGGGGCTCCGAAAGCTGCCGGAAGGGCCGCTCGTAGCCGAGCCCGTCCCTGCGTCGGGATGGAGCGGGGCAGGAGGGGTGTGGGGGAGCTTAGCCCGTCCCGAAGCGGCTCTCTCGGTCCCTTCCAGCCCAGCCTCTGTCCCCCCGTATCCTCACCCCGCTGCCTTTCTTCCCCCCGCTAAAGCGAGCTGGATTACTACGACTCGCCCAGCGTGAACGCTCGGTGCCAGAAGATCTGCGACCAGTGGGATGTGCTGGGTTCCTTGACCCACAGCAGGAGAGAGGCCCTCGAGGTAAGGGCGTCCCGTCTCCTTGCTGGCTCCCTGCCCCGGGTGGGGACAGAGGGGACAGGGCCACCACGGGGGGGTTCCTCCGCTCCTCACTCCTCCTCCCGGCCACGTGCAGAAAACGGAGAAGCAGCTGGAAACGATCGACGAGCTGCACCTGGAGTACGCGAAGAGGGCGGCCCCCTTCAACAACTGGATGGAGAGCGCCATGGAAGACCTTCAGGACATGTTCATCGTCCACACCATCGAGGAGATCGAGGTAGGAGGCCGCGGGAGGAAAGGTGCGAAGGCTCTGTAGCCTTCCGCTCTCTGCAGAGACCTTTGCCTCCTGTTTTGAGGTGGCTTCTTGGCCGTTCTTCACGCGAACTCGGGGGTCTGCAAGATCCAGGGAGCTTCTCTTGGGGAGGGGGGAAGGGTGAGCTGGTATAAAATCGCTCTCAAAGCAGCTCCCCAGACCTGGCCCCCCTCTCTAACCCGGATCCCGTCTCCCGCAGGGACTCATCGCTGCTCACGACCAGTTCAAGTCCACCCTGCCCGACGCCGACAAGGAGCGCGAGGCCATCCTGGGCATCCAGAGGGAAGCGCAGCGGATCGCGGACTTCAACAGCATCAAGCTCTCTGGGAACAACCCCTACACCTCCGTCACCCCGCAGATCATCAACTCCAAGTGGGAACGGGTAGGTGTCTCCTCCGGCACCAGCACCACGTGCAGCCGAAGCGCCCGTTAGTGTGCCAGCAAATAATAACGAAGGGATCATCTGGGGGCTGTAGCTCCTGCTCCCTCCGCAGCCGGGTGCTCCGCAAGCTCCTTCCCGTTGTACCTGGAGCTTTCCCGGCCGTGCCTTTCCGTAGCCGCCTTTCCCAAATACCCTCATCCCCACAGCCCTGGCAAAGGTTTGTCCCCGCTGCCACGTGCGTCCCCTTCTCCTCGCAGGTCCAGCAGCTGGTGCCGAAGAGGGACCACGCCTTGCTCGACGAGCAGAGCAAGCAGCAGTCCAACGAGCATTTACGTCGGCAGTTCGCCAGCCAGGCCAACATCGTGGGGCCCTGGATCCAGACCAAGATGGAGGTGAGGGCTTGGCCGGCGCCGGAGGGGCGGCTGGCGGCGGTGATCCCGGTGGGCTCCGCCGGAGCTGGAGTGCCATCTGCCGTCCAGAGGGCCGGGGAAGGCAGACCCTTCGGAGCGAGAGCTGCCCTGCGTCTGCCTTGCCCCGGCTCCAAAAAGGACGGAAAGCGATGAATCCGTTGATAAAATCGGCCTGGTGCAGCCCGGGGCTCGCGCTCGCGCTTACCAGCGTGCGTCAGCGCCTCGCGTCAAGCCGCGGGCGGCTGGCTGGCTCCGTTCAGAGCTCGCGGCGTTGCTCCTCGCGTCCCCGACCCTGACCCGGCCCCGCTGGGGCTGTTTTCCCCCCTTCCAGGAGATCGGGCGCATCTCCATCGAGATGAACGGCACGCTGGAGGACCAGCTCAACCACCTCAAGCAATACGAGCAGAGCATCGTGGACTACAAACCCAACATCGACCTGCTGGAGCAGCAGCACCAGCTCATCCAGGAGGCGCTGATCTTCGACAACAAGCACACCAACTACACCATGGAGGTGGGTGCCCTTCGGCTCGAGGATCGCAAAGGGAGAGGCGTGACCCTTGTGGAGCTGAGCCAGGTGTCCGCTCTCTCCTCCGGGCATGGGGGCGCGCCCGGAGGGTTCGGTGACGCCCAAAGGTGCTCTGTCCCTTCTGCTTCGAGCCTTGCAAAGCCCCGGGCTCGGGGGCCGGTGAGAGTCGGGGCGCTGGGGCGTCACTGGTAGCTGCTTCCCATCCAGGGACTCCTGCTTCCCTGCAAGAGTCACCGTCGAATGGCGGCGTGCCTCAGCTCGGCAAGCCGGTGTCCCCTCCCCGAGCCCCTCACCGCCTCTTCCCCCTCCAGCACATCCGCGTGGGCTGGGAGCAGCTCCTCACCACCATCGCCCGCACCATCAACGAGGTGGAGAACCAGATCCTCACCCGCGACGCCAAGGGCATCAGCCAGGAGCAGATGCAGGAGTTCAGGGCCTCCTTCAACCACTTCGACAAGGTACCGGGGGACCTCGAGCGCGCCGGGGCGGCGCTGCCGAAACCCGCCTTCGCCTCTCGGCTGCCGGCTTCCCCTTGGGGGGCGCGGAGGGGGCTGACGCGCCGGCCCTCGTCCCCCCGCTGCCGCTCTTGCGGAGGAGTAAGGCCCGCGGGGTTCCTTTCCCCCCGGTGCCGGGACGCAGCCCCCTCGGGGAGCGCAGCCCCGGGACGCGGTGGGGGCAGCGGGAGCCCGGCTCTCGGCCCCCTCTGGGCACCAAAGCCAGCGGGCGTTGCACTAACGGCGTGCCTTTCCCCCCTCCCGCCCCCCCGGTGCGTGTCTCCGGCCCCCCGTTTCCCCCTCCTCGCCGGCGCGGCTCCCCCCGTGCCGCGGCGCAGGACCACGGCGGTGCCCTGGGACCGGAGGAGTTCAAAGCCTGCCTCATCAGCTTGGGATACGATGTGGAGAATGACCGACAGGTACCCAGCCTCGCTGCCCCGCGGCCAGAGATGCGATTAACCTCTCTCCTTTCTCTCTTCCTCCCCGTCCCGTGCTCTTCCTCCCCTTCCTCCCACGCTCCTCCGCCCCGACGCCTGTGTCCGTGCTGGGTCTCCCCCGCGACCTCCCTCCCCTCTCCCTCTGTCGACTGCCGAAACGCCTCCTTTAACTGAGTCTCTGCCTCTCTCTCCTCCCTTCCTCCCTGCCCTCCTGGGTTTTCCTTCCTCTTCCTCTCCGTCTCTGCATGCGCTCTCCATCCGCTGCTCTCTCCTCCTCCTCCTCTTCACCCTCTCGGAGTAGAAGCGCACGGGAAGCATGGACACCGATGACTTCCGAGCTCTCCTTATCTCCACGGGATACAGCCTGGTATGCTATCTGCTATTTCCCCCTTTATTTTTTCCCACTTTTTTCCCTTTCCCATCTTCTTTTCGTCGCTGCGAACCTCCGGGGCCGGGCGCTCGCCAAAACGGGGGTGGGAGAGGGCCGGGGGCCGGACGGGACAGTGCCGAAGGCCAGGCACGCCGGCGGGCACCGGTTTGTGCCGCAGCCATCCCCGAGGACTCGGGGGATTCCCTTCCCGCGGGCTCGAGCCGGCCCTGGGGAATTGGGCACCGGTGGGGGAACGCCGGGGGGGGCCGGCGAAGCTCCGGCGCGCCCTCCTCTCACCGCGGTCCCCCTCCCTCCAGGGCGACGCCGAATTCAACCGGATAATGAGCGTGGTCGATCCCAACAACAGCGGGATCGTCACCTTCCAAGCCTTTATCGACTTCATGTCCCGGGAGACCACCGACACGGACACGGCTGACCAAGTCATCGCCTCCTTCAAAGTCCTGGCCGGGGACAAGGTGAGGCACCGCGGCGGGGGCTCCGGCCGCGCCCGTGCCGCCGGGGCGCGGTTTCGGGAAGGGCGCCGGTCCGCGTGGATGCTCATCTCTTCCCTCCCCTGCCCCAGAACTACATCACGGCCGAGGAGCTGCGGCGGGAGCTGCCCCCCGACCAGGCCGAGTACTGCATCGCCCGCATGGCCCCTTACCAGGGCCCCGACGCCGTCCCCGGAGCCCTGGACTACAAGTCCTTCTCCACGGCGCTCTACGGCGAGAGCGACCTCTGAGCCCCGCGGCGGCAGCGGCGGCGGCACCAAGCGCTGGCGCTTCCCGGCAGGAGCCAAGCCCCCATTTCTTTTCCGTGCTCTGCATCCACACTCGCACCCGCACCGGCCGCGGGGTCTCTGCTCCCCGGGCAAGGGGAGGGCGCCGGAAAAGCCGCGGCCGCCCCGCCGTCCGGTTATTGCATATTATACCCACCACGTACCTATGCAATGAGTTACTTTTGGGTTTGTTTTGTTTTGTTTTTTTTCCACTTTGCTCTGCGGGGAGGGCGGGCTGCGAGCGGGGGTCTCACCTTTCAGTCGCTTCGGCTTTCCGGGCAGGGGAGCGGGCGGCCGCGGCGCGCCCGGCAGCTCTGGCTCAGATGGTTATTTTTTTTAATATAAACCCCTTCTATTTTTTCAACGGCCGCCGGTGTCTTCAAAGGGAGCCCCTTCCTCCCGCCCTGCCTCTGCCCTCTTTTAATTTATGCCTCTCCGCAGCAGAAAATCCGCAGGGGGTCTTTGCGGAGCCGGCGCCGGCCCCTCTGCCCCGGCGCGGGGGTCTCGCCCCAGCGCGGCCCCCTCCCCAGCGCCTCCATCCAGCCTTGGAGCAGGTTTTTCTGAGGACCAAAAATTTAAAGCAAAAAAAAAAAAAAAAGAGAGAAAGGAAAAAAAAAGAAAAAAAAAAAAAGAAAAAAACACAAAGAAAAAGCCTGATCTTTTAAAATTTAAATGAAAGCCAGAAGGTTCCTATTTACTTTATTAACTTACGGATTTATTATATAAATATATATTCACCTAGCAGCATCTATTACCGGGTTTCTTTGTCATGTAATTAAACGATTGCTGATACCTGTTGACGACGGAGACCGTGCCCTTCCTCGCCGCCGTCGGCCCGGCCGGGACCCCCGCGCTCGCCCCCCGCCGCGGAGCCGCGGGCGCCGGACAATAAAGGTGGCGGATTTCTACGGGCGCTGGGCTCCCTCTCTCTCCTTGGGGGCGGCCCCAAACGCCAGGAATTGGGCCCAAAAGCCGGTATCGGGGGCGGTTTCCGTGCTGGTTTCTGTGCGGGTTGGGGCAGCGGGTCTGTGCCCCTATAGCCCCCTTGGGGCCCACGTATAGCCCCTCCGCACGCCCCTGGGAGACCCCAGTGCACGTGTACCCCCCGTGGGATCCCCTATGCACCCTCTGTGTCCTATAGCCCTGTTTAAGACCCCCCTATACCCCTATTTGGGACCCCACATACCCGCTGTGTGCCCATATAACCCCCTTTGAGGCCCCATACACCCCTGCCGCGTGTGCCCCTATAGCCCTCTTTCGGACCACATATAGCCCCTGTGTGAACATATAACCCACGCGGGGATCCCATATGATCCAATTTGGGACCCTATATACCCCCTGTATTCACATATATCCCCCTTTGAGACCCCATATACCCCCTGTGATCCCTTATAGCCCACTTTGGGACCCCATATATACCCCTGTGAGCCCTTATATCCCCCTTTGGGACTCCATATACCTACTTCGGGACCCCATATATGCCCTGTGAACCCATATATCCCCTTGGGGACCCATATACCACTTGTAGGCACGCATACTGCACTTTGAGACCCCATATACCGCCTGTGGGCCCATATGTCCTCTTTCAGGACCCTATATATGATCTGTGAGCCCTTATAGCCCCCTTTGGGACCCTATATATCACCTGTAGGCACATGTACCCTGCTTGGAGACCACATATACCAATATTTGGGACCCCATATACCGCCTGTGTGCCCCTATGGCCTCTTTTGAGACCCCATATAACCCCTGTGAGCCCTTATATCCCCATTTCAGACTCCATATAACCCTTTTGTACCCTATAAAACCACTGTTTACCCATATCCTTCTTTGGGACCCCATATAATACCTGCCGTGTGTGCCCTTATAGCCCCCTTTCAGACCACATATAACCCCTGTGTGAACATATAACCCACGTTGGGATCCAATTTCAGACCCTATATACCCCCTATATTCACCTATATCCCCCTTGGGGACCCCATATACCCCCTGTGAGCCCTTATATCCCCTTGGGGACCCCATATACCCCCTGTAAGCCCATATATCCCCTTGGGGACCCCATATACCCCCCTGTGAGCCCATATATCCCCCTTGGGGACCCCATATACCCCCCTGTGAGCCCTTATATCCCCTTGGGGACCCCATATACCCCCTGTGAGCCCATATATCCCCTTGGGGACCCCATATACCCCCCTGTGAGCCCATATATCCCCCTTGGGGACCCCCTATACCACCCATAGGCACACATATCCCGCTTTGAGACCCCCCCATATACTGCCTGTGTGCCCATATGTCCTTTTTCAGGATGCCATATGTGCCCTGTGAGCCCTTATATCCCCCTTTGGGACACCTTAGACCCCCTCAGGGACCCCATATACCACCTGTGTCCCCATATGTCCTCTTTCGGGTCCCTATATACACCATGTATGCACGTATTTCCCCCTTTGGCACCCCATATACCCCTGTGAGCCCTTATGCCCCCCCTTTGGGACCCCATAGTCCCCCTCTGAGCCCTTATAGCCCACTTTGGGACCCCACATATGCCCCTTGAGCCCTTATATCCCCTTGGGGACCCTATATAGCCCCTGTATTCACATACGTCCCCCTTTGAGCCCCCATATAGCCCTGTGAGCCCTTGCATCCCCCTTTGGGACCCTCTATACCACCTGTAGGCACACGTACCCCCTCTTTGGGACCCCATATAGCCCCTGTGTGCCCATATGTCCTCTTTGTGGATCCTATATAAGCCCTGTGAGCCCTTATATCCCCATTTTGGACTCCATATACCCCCTTTGGGACCCAATATACGCCCTGTGAGCCCATATAACCCCATTTGGGAGCCAATATACCCTCCCGTATGCACATATATATATGTCCCTTTGGGACCCCCATATACCCCTCACGTGTGCCCTTATAGCTCTCTTTCAGATGATATATAACCCACACTGGGATCCCATATGCTCCAATTGGGACCCTATATACCCCCTCTATTCACATATATCCCTCTTCGAGACACCATATACCCCCCGTGAACCCTTATAGCCCCCTTTGGGACACCATATATGCCCTGTGAGCCCTCGTATCCCCTTGGGGACCCCCTATACCACCCATAGGCACACATACCCTGCTTTGAGAACCCATATACCAATATTTGGGACCCCCATATCACCCCTGTGTGCCCATATATCTACCTTTGGAGCCCTATAGAGCCCCCTTTGGGACTCCATATACTCTATAGGTGCCCATAGACCCCTCTTTTAAAACACTATGCACCCCTTGGGTGCACATATAGCTCCCTCTGGAACCTCATATACCCCCCCTTGGGACTACGTATAGCCCCTGGGTGACTGCATTTCCCCCATGGGACCCCATACACAGCTCTATATGTCCCTCTTTGGCACCCCATATATCCCCTGTGTGCCCTTAGAGCCCCCTCTAGGACCACATATACCTATCTGTGTGCACATATATGCGCCTGTGTGCCCATAGATCTCCTCCTCTGAGCCCGTATGTCCCCCTTCGGGATCCCATATATCCCCTATGAGTGCATATATTCCCCTTGAGACCCCATATAGTCCCCATTTGGGACCCTATACATCCCCTGTGCGTGCACACAAATCCCCCCTTGGGTCTCTATATACCCCCATGTGTGCCATATATCCCCCGTTGGGACCCCATATACCCCCTGTGTGCCATATATCCCCCGTTGGGACCCCATATACCCCCTGTGTGCCATATATCCCCCGTAGGGACCCCATATACCCCCTGTGTGCCATATATCTCTCTTTGGGACCCCATATACCCCCTGTGTGCCCATATGTTCTCTTTCGGGACCCTATATATACCCTGTATGCACATATCTCCCCCTTTGGCACCCCATATACCTCTGTGAGCCCTTATGCCCCCCTTTGGGACACCTTATATCCCCTTGGAGATCCCATATGCCCCTTTGGGAACCTAAATATGCCCTGTGAGCCCATATATCCCCTTGGAGACCCCATATACCCCCCTACGTACCCCATATAACGCCTGTGTTCCCATCTCTCCCTTTGGGACCCCATAGAACACCCCCCATGTGTGCCCTTATAGCCCTCTTTCAGACCACATATAACCCCTGTGATCATATAACCCACACTCGGACCCCATATACTCCAACTGGGACCTTATATAGCCCCTCTATTAACATATCTCCCCCTTTGGGACCCCATATACCCCCTGTGAGCCCTTATAGCCCCCTTTGGGACCCTATAGAAGTCCTGTGAGCCCTAGTATCCCCCTTACAGACCCCATGTACCCCCTTTCGCACCCCATACAAGACCCCCCAGGTGAGCCCCTATAGCCCTCTTTCAGACCACATAGAACCTGTGTGAACACATAACCCACACTCAGATCCCATATGATCCAATTTGGGACCGTACATACCCCCTCTATTCACATATATCCCCTTTTCGGGCTCCATATACGCCCCGTCAGCCCTTCTCTCTCCCTTTCAGACCCCATATACGCCCCATGAACCCTCAGACCCCCTTGGGGACCCCATATACCCCCAGTGAGCCCTTATATGCCCTTTCGTACCCCATATAGCCCCCGTGTGCCCTTATAGCCCTCTTTCAGACCGCATATAGCGCTCTGTGTACACATATCCCCTTTGGGGCCCCCTATACCACCTGTAGGCACACATATTCCCCCTTTGGGACCCCATATACCAATATTTGGGACCCCCATATAACCCCTGTGTGCCCATATATCTATCTTTGGAGCCCTATAGAGCCCCCTTTGGGACTCCATATACTCTATAGGTGCCCATAGACCCCTCTTTTAAAACACTATACAGCCCTTGGGTGCACACATAGCTCCCTCTGGAACCTCATATACCCCCCCCTTGGGACTACGTATAGCCCCTGGGTGACTGCATTTCCCCCATGGGACCCCATACATACCTGTATATGTCCTTCTTTGGCACCCCATATATCCCGTGTGCCCTTAGAGCCCCCTCTAGGACCACATATACCTATCTGTGTGCACATATATGCGTCTGTGTGCCCATAGATCTCCTCCTCTGAGCCCATATGTCCCCCTTCGGGATCCCATATATCCCCTATGAGTGCATATATTCCCCTTGAGACCCCATATAGTCCCCATTTGGGACCCTATACATCCCCTGTGCATGCACACAAATCCCCCCTTGGGTCTCTATATACCTCCCTGTGGGCCATATATCCCCCATTGGGACCCCATATACCCCCTGTGTGCCATATATCCCCCGTTGGGACCCCATATACCCCCTGTGTGCCATATATCCCCCGTTGGGACCCCATATACCCCCTGTGTGCCATATATCCCCCATTGGGACCCCATATACCCCCTGTGTGCCATATATCCCCCGTTGGGACCCCATATACCCCCTGTGTGCCATATATCACCCATTGGGACCCCATATACCCCCTGTGTGCCATATATCCCCCTTTGGCACCCCATATACCCCCTGTGTGCCCATATGTCCTCTTTCGGGACCCTATATATACCCTGTATGCACATATCTCCCCCTTTGCCACCCCATATACCCCCTGTGAGCCCTTATGCCCCCCTTTGGGACACCTTATATCCCCTTGGAGATCCCATGTGCCCCTTTGGGAACCTAAATATGCCCTGTGAGCCCATATATCCCCTTGGAGACCCCATATACCCCCCTACGTACCCCATATAACGCCTGTGTTCCCATCTCTCCCTTTGGGACCCCATAGAACACCCCCCATGTGTGCCCTTATAGCCCTCTTTCAGACCACATATAACCCCTGTGATCATATAACCCACACTCGGACCCCATATACTCCAACTGGGACCTTATATAGCCCCTCTATTAACATATCTCCCCCTTTGGGACCCCATATACCCCCTGTGAGCCCTTATAGCCCCCTTTGGGACCCTATAGAAGTCCTGTGAGCCCTAGTATCCCCCTTACAGACCCCATGTACCCCCTTTCGCACCCCATACAAGACCCCCCAGGTGAGCCCCTATAGCCCTCTTTCAGACCACATAGAACCTGTGTGAACACATAACCCACACTCAGATCCCATATGATCCAACTTGGGACCGTACATACCCCCTCTACTCACATATATCCCCTTTTCGGGCTCCATATACGCCCCGTCAGCCCTTCTCTCTCCCTTTCAGACCCCATATACGCCCCATGAACCCTCAGACCCCCTTGGGGACCCCATATACCCCCTGTAGGCACACATATTCCTCCTTTGGGACCCCATATAGCCTCTTTGGGGTCCCATATACCCTCTGTGAGCCCATATAGCCACCTTTTGAGCCCTATATAGCCCCCTTTGGGACTCCATATACCCCTCCTTTGAAAGACTATACACCCCTTGGGTGCACATATAGCTCCCTCTGGAACCTCATATACCACCCCTTGGGACTACGTATAGCCCCTGGGTGACTGCATTTCCCCCATGGGAACCCATACATACCTGTATATGTCCCTCTTTGGCACCCCATATATCCCCTGCGTGCCCTTAGAGCCCCCTCTAGGACCACATATACCTATCTGTGTGCACATATATGCGTCTGTGTGCCCATAGATCTCCTCCTCTGAGCCCGTATGTCCCCCTTTGGGATCCCATATATCCCCTATGAGTGCATATATTCCCCTTAAGACCCCATATAGTCCCCATTTGGGACCCTATACATCCCCTGTGCGTGCACACAAATCCCCCCTTGGGTCTCTATATACCTCCCTGTGTGCCATATATCCCCCGTTGGGACCCCATATACCCCCTGTGTGCCCATATGTTCTCTTTCGGGACCCTATATATACCCTGTATGCACATATCTCCCCCATTGCCACCCCATATACCTCTGTGAGCCCTTATGCCCCCCTTTGGGACACCTTATATCCCCTTGGAGATCCCATATGCCCCTTTGGGAACCTAAATATGCCCTGTGAGCCCATATATCCCCTTGGAGACCCCATATACCCCCCTACGTACCCCATATAACGCCTGTGTTCCCATCTCTCCCTTTGGGACCCCATAGAACACCCCCCATGTGTGCCCTTATAGCCCTCTTTCAGACCACATATAACCCCTGTGATCATATAACCCACACTCGGACCCCATATACTCCAACTGGGACCTTATATAGCCCCTCTATTAACATATCTCCCCCTTTGGGACCCCATATACCCCCTGTGAGCCCTTATAGCCCCCTTTGGGACCCTATAGAAGTCCTGTGAGCCCTAGTATCCCCCTTACAGACCCCATGTACCCCCTTTCGCACCCCATACAAGACCCCCCAGGTGAGCCCCTATAGCCCTCTTTCAGACCACATAGAACCTGTGTGAACACATAACCCACACTCAGATCCCATATGATCCAACTTGGGACCGTACATACCCCCTCTACTCACATATATCCCCTTTTCGGGCTCCATATACGCCCCGTCAGCCCTTCTCTCTCCCTTTCAGACCCCATATACGCCCCATGAACCCTCAGACCCCCTTGGGGACCCCACATACCCCCTGTAGGCACACATATTCCTCCTTTGGGTCCCCATATAGCCTCTTTGGGGCCCCATATACCCTCTGTGAGCCCATATAGCCACCTTTTGAGCCCTACATAGCCCCCTTAGGGACTCCATATACCCCTCCTTTGAAAGACTATACACCCCTTGGGTGCACATATAGCTCCCTCTGGAACCTCATATACCCCCCCCTTGGGACTACGTATAGCCCCTGGGTGACTGCATTTCCCCCATGGGACCCCATACATACCTGTATATGTCCTTCTTTGGCACCCCATATATCCCCTGTGTGCCCTTAGAGCCCCCTCTAGGACCACATATACCTATCTGTGTGCACATATATGCATCTGTGTGCCCATAGATCTCCTCCTCTGGGCCCATATGTGCCCCTTTGGGATCCCATACACCCCCTGTGTGCACCTATACTGCCCTTTGGCATCCTATATAACCCCCGTGAGCCCATATATCCCCCTTTGGGACCCCCTATACCACCTGTAGGTACACATGTCCCACTTTGGGACACCATTTACCACCTGTGTGCCCATATGTCCTCTTTCAGGACGCAATATACGCCCCGTGAGCCCTTATATCCCCTCAGGGACCCCCTATACCCCCCTGAGCCCTCATAGCCCCCTTGGGACCCCTTATAGCCCCTCGGGGACCCTCTATACCCCCCTGAGCCCTCATAGCCCCCTTGGGATCCCTTATATCCCCTCGGGGACCCCCTATACCCCCGTGAGCCCTCATATCCCCCTTGGGACCCCTTATATCCCCTCAGGGACCCCCTATACCCCCCTGAGCCCTCATAGCCCCCTTGGGACCCCTTATAGCCCCTCGGGGACTCCCTATACCCCCCTGAGCCCTCATAGCCCCTTTGGGACCCCTTATATCCCCTCGGGGACCCCCTATACCCCCCTGAGCCCTCATAGCCCCCTTGGGACCCCCTTATATCCCCTCGGGGACCCCCTAATACCCCCCTGAGCCCTCATAGCCCCCTTGGGACCCCTTATATCCCCTCGGGGACCCCCTATACCCCCCTGAGCCCTCATAGCCCCCTTCGGGTCCCCTTATATCCCCTCGGGGACCCCCTATACCCCCCTGAGCCCTCATAGCCCCCTTGGGACCCCTTATATCCCCTCAGGGACCCCCTATACCCCCCCTGAGCCCTCATAGCCCCCTTGGGACCCCTTATATCCCCTCGGGGACCCCCTATACCCCCCTGAGCCCTCATAGCCCCCTTGGGACCCCTTATATCCCCTCGGGGACCCCCTATACCCCCCTGAGCCCTCATATCCGCCTTGGACCCCTTATATCCCCTCAGGGACCCCCTATACCCCCCCTGAGCCCTCATAGCCCCCCCTTGGGACCCCTTATAGCCCCTCGGGGACTCCCTATACCCCCCCTGAGCCCCATCCCCCACTAGCCCCCTTGGGGACCCCTTATAGCCCCTCGGGGGACCCCCTATACCCCCCCTGAGCCCTCATAGCCCCCTTGGGACCCCTTATAGCTCCTCGGGGACTCCCTATACCCCCTGTGAGCCTTCATATCCCCCTTCGGGACCCCTTATATCCCCTCGGGGGACCCCCTATACCCCCCTGAGCCCTCATATCCCCCTTCGGGACCCCTTATATCCCCTCGGGGACCCCCTATACCCCTGTGAGCCCTCATATCCCCCTTCAGGACCCCTTATATCCCCTCGGGGATCCCCTATACCCCCCTGAGCCCTCATATTCCCCCTTCAGGACCCCTTACATCCCCTCGGGGCGCTGTGCAGGGACGAGGGGGGGACAGGGGACGTGGGGACAGCGGGGTTTATTGGCGGTGGCCCTACAGCTTGGAGAAGGGGACGTCCTCGGGGCCCTTCTTCTCCATCGCCGCCTGCGCCGACTTGAGGATGTCCTCGGTCTGCAGCATGCTCATGTTCCAGGTGGCCTGGGGACGGGGACAGGGGTGGCACGGGGACGGGATGCCCACAGGGAAGGGGACAGGACACCCCTGGGGATGGGGACAGGGACGGGACCGCCCTCGGGGGATGGGGACAGGAGACCCTCGGGGATGGGGACAGGGACAGGAGGCCCTCGGGGACAAAGACGGGCACAGGGATGGTGACAGCGCGGAGAGACGGGGATGTCGTCACGGTCAGGGAGGGGGCACGGCCCTTTTGGGGAGGGGGGCTGCTCACCATGTAGCGGAGGCTCTCGGGGACGGGTGGGTGGTCCCGCGAGTAGACCAGGTTCACCTTGGTGCCCTGCACGGCCACGGGGGCTGCGGGCCGCGATGGCGGCGGCCACCTCCAGGGCTCCCCGCAGCAGCGTCTCCTTGTCGGGGAACACCCGGCTGCGGGGGGAGAGAGGGGCTGCCAGGGGGACGGGCACCCCCAGGGCCCCCCCGCGGCGCCGGGGACGGCCCCGGGGACGGGGTCCCCTCCCGGGGGGGCCCGCCGTACCTCACCAAGCCGCAGCTCTGGGCTTCGGGGGCCATCATCTTGCGGGCGGTGAAGGCCAGCTCGTTTGACGAGGCTGCGGGGGGCGGTGGTGGGGGTGAGACGGGGTCCCCCCGAGGTCCCCCCCTCCCCCTGCCACCAGCCCCCCCGGTGTCCCCCCCCCCCCCCCGTCGTCCCCACGCCCACCTCTGGCTGCCCACGATCTTCGGGGAGAACGCTGCAGGGTGCCCACGTCGGCCGCCAGCCCGATGTCCACCTCCTGCGGGCGCGGGGACACGTGAGGGGACAGGGGGGACATCCGAGGGGGACACAGGGGATGAGGGAGGGGCCATGGGGATGGCCGAGGGGCTCCAGGGACATCCCGGGGGTCCCAGGGACACCCCGTAAGGTCACAGGGATGCCTGAGGAGCCACGGGGACGTCCAAGGAGCCGTAGGGACATGTGAGGGGTCTTGGGGACATCCAAGGAGCCATGGGGATGTCTGAGGCAGCTCAGGGACATCCAAGGAGCTGTAGGGACTCTTAGGGACATCCAAGGAGCCATGGGGACATCTGAGGGGTCTTGGGGACATTTAAGGAGCCACCAGGATGTCTGAGGCACCTCAGGGACATCCAAGGAGCCACCAGGACATCCGAGGAGCCATGGGGACATCTGAGGGGCCTTGGGGACATCTGAGGGGTCTCGGGGACATCCAAGGAGCCATAGGAACAAGTGAGGGATCTTGGGGACATGCAAGGAGCCACGGGGACATCCAAGGAGCCACCAGGATGTCCGAGGCTCCTCAGGGACGTCCAAGGAGCCATAGAGACATGTGAGGGCCTTGGGGACATCCAAGGAGCCATGGGGACATCTGAGGGGTCTCGGGGACACCCACCGGAGCCACCGGGACGCGCCCGAGGGTCCCCAGAGCCAGGCGAGGGGTCCCTACCTTCACCTGGAACCAGGCGTCCTGGGTGCAGTAGCGGATGTCGCAGGCGGAGATGAGGTCGACGCCTGCCGGGAGAAGACCCTGAGCCGGCGGGGGGGACCCCGGCCCGGCCCCCCCCGGCCCCAGCTCACCTGCGCCGATGCAGGCGCCGTGCACCGCCCGCGATCACCGGCTTCGGGCACTGCAGGAGAGGATGGTCAGGGGGGGCTGGGGAACAGCCCGCCCCCCCCCCCCCCGGTCCATCTGTCCGTCCGTCCCACCCTTCTCCAGCACCGAGAAGGTCTCCTGGTACTCGCAGATCTTCCGCCGCAGGTTCCAGGCCTTCCTGGCCGCGTCCTCGCCCTCCACCCGCCAGGAACTCGCTGCCCATCTCCACCAGGTCGATCCCTGCCAGGGCCCGCGCCGTCACCGGCCGCCCCCCGGGATCCCGGCGGGGGGGCAGGACCCCCCCCGGCCAGGGCTGAGGCACCCCCCAGTGCTCCCGGGGATGCTGAGGTGCCCCTGGGGCAAGGGTACCTCCCAAATCCCCCCCCTGGCCGGGGCAAAGGTACCCCCAATACCCCCAGCTGGGGCAAAGCTACCCCAAATCCTCCTCAGCTGGGGTGAAGCTACCCCCAAATCCCCCCCCCGGCTGGGGCAAAGGTACCCCCAAGTCCCCCCCCCCAGCTGGGGCAAAGGTACCCCAAATCCCCCCCCCAGCTGGGGTGAAGTTACCCCAAATCCTCCCCAGCTGGGGCAAAGGTACCCCCCAAGTCCCCCCCCATCAAGGCAAAGGTACCCCAAATCCCCCCTGGCCAGGGCAAAAATACCCCCAAATCCCCCCCCAGCTAGGGTGAAGTTACCCCAAATCCCCCCCCGGCTGGGGCAAAGGTACCCCAAATCCCCCCTGCCTGGGGTAAAGGCACCCCCCAGTTCCCCCCAGCTGGTACCAAGATGCTCCCAGTCCCTCCCAGATGGGCCAAGATCCCCCCGGTTTCCCCCTGCTGGGGCTCAGATTCCCCCCCCCCCAACTCTGAGATCCCCCCCAAAATCCCCCCAAGCCCCGGGAGCAGCACCCACGGGCGGCCCCTCACCCGCCGTGAAGATCTTCCCGGCGCCCGAGACGACGACGGCGCGGCAGGCCGAGTCCTGGCCGATGTCCTGGAAGCACTCCACCATCTCCCTGCGGGGACGGGGGCGGTGGGGACGGGGCGCGGGGGTCCCGGGGCGGGGGGGGGGTCCCCGGGTGCCCCCCCCCCGTTACCTCCAGAACGCCGCGTTCATGGCGTTCCTCTTCTCGGGGCGGTGGAGCTCCACGTGCAGGACGTGGTCCCGCTCCGGCGTCACCCGCAGCGTCTCGAAGCTGCGGCCGGGCGAGCGCTGCTCCGCCGTCTTCACCGACATCAGGCGGGCCGGCACCCGCAGCGCTGCGGCACCCGGCCTGTCACCGGGGCACTGGGACCCACCGGGGAGGGACTGGGAATCCCTGGGGAGGGACTGGGACCCACTGGGGAAGGACTGGAAGATGCTAGGGAGCAGCTGGGACCCGTTGGAGAAGGTCTGGGAGCACTGGGACATACTGGAGAGGGACTGGGAATCCCTGGGGAGGGACTGGGACCCACTGGGGAAGGACTGGAAGATGCTAGGGAGCAGCTGGGACCCGTTGGAGAAGGTCTGGGAGCACTGGGACATACTGGAGAGGGACTGGGAGCCCCTAGGAAGGAACTGGGACCCAATGGAGAAGGGTTGGGGGTACTAGGACGCACTGGGGAGGGACTGGGACCCATTGGAGAAGGGCTGGGAGCTCCTAGGGAGGAACTGGGACTGACTGGAAAAGGGCTGAGGGCACTGGAATGCACTGGGAAGGGACTGGGAGATACTAGGGAGGGTTTGGGACTTGTTGGACAAGGACTGGGAGCCCTGAAGGAGAAACTGGGACCCACCGGGGAAGGACTGGGAGGGACATACTGGGGAAGGACGGAGAGTGCCCAGGGAGAGGCTGGGAGCCATTGGGGAGGGACTGGGACCCTCTGGGGAGAGACTGGGATGCACTGGGGAGAGACTGGGATGCACTGGGGAAGGGTTGGGGGGCACTGGCAACCGCTGTAACACAGTAGGGAAGGGCGGGGGGGGTACTGGGACCCACCACGGGCACAGGGGAAGGGCTGGGAGGCACTGGGAGAGGACTGGGATCCTCTAAGGAAGGACTGGGAGCCACTGGGCGTACTGGGAAAGGCAAGGCAGGGCGGGACGGGGGGGGGCCGGGGAGTCAAGGTCAGGCCGGGGGTGACGGGGGGGCTGTAGGCCAGGCCGGGGGTCGCCACGGGGGGGGGGGGGTCAAGGCCAGGCGGCGGCCCCGGGACTCACGTCTGCCCAGCAGCCCCCGCAGCCCCGCAGCCAGCGCCGCCATCGGCTCCCGCGCGGTCCTCCCGGGGCGAGGACACCGAGGGCGACGGCTAGAGCGCCGCCCCTTCCCCACACGTGACGCGCCGCACAGGGCGGCGACTTCCGCTCCCGTACCGGGGCGGAAGTGCTCCGTTACCCCCCCCCCCCACCGAGGCGGAAGTGCCCCTTTACACCTCCCTACCGAGGCGGACGGGGTCCTTTGCCCCCTTACCGAGTCGGAAGTGCCCCTTTACACCGCCCTACCGAGGCGGAAGTGCCCCTTTACACCGCCCTACCGAGGCGGAAGTGCCCCTTTACACCGCCCTACCGAGGCGGAAGTGCTCCACTACCTGCCCTACCGAGGCACGGGGGCGGACCGGAGCCCCCCCAGCCCCGCTGTCGGGGTCAAGGCCGCGGTTTAACCCCCCCTGCCCCTTGCCCAATATCCCCCCGAATCCCCCCAAACCCGGCTGTGTTCTCCAAACGAGTTTATTGAAAGGCGGCGGGGCGGCGGCGGGGGTCTCGGGGCCCGAGCACGCACACAACCATTCTCCTTAAAAATGGGGCGGGGGGGGGGGGGGGGGGACACAGGGGGCTGGGGGGGACGCCGGGCGGTCACTACTGTACGTCAGCCTTTAAAAAAAAGAGGGGTTTGGGGGGGAAAAAAAAAACAAAAACCAAAACCCAAAAGAAAGGGGGAGGTGGGGGGGAGGGTGGGGGGCCGCCGCGGGACGGGGTCCCGGTTAGGAGGCGTGCTGGGCGGTGGAGAAGCAGAGTTTCAGCGTGTAGGGGTACGGCCCGTCTGGGGAGAAGAGAGAGGGGGTTAGCGGGGGGTTTGGGGGGGTCTGGGGGTCCCCGTGCCCCCCCCGCCCCGCGGCGCCACTTACTGGGGTTCTTCATCTGGTAGTGGTTGAGGAAGCCGAGGGTCTCCAGCGCGTCGCTCTTGGAGTCCCACTCCAGCAGCCCCGAGGAGCTGCGCTCGCCTGCAGAGGGGTGGCCCTTCCTCAGCCCAGCGGCTGCGGCGGCCGTGCCCGCCTGCCCCCCGCGCCCCCCCCGGGGCAGGGAGCCCCCCCCCGGGCGGCCGCTCCCTGCCCCCCCGCACTTACTCTTCCCGGAGAAGACCTTGACCGAGGAGGGTCGCTTGACGCCCAGCTCGTCGCAGATCTGGAGGGAGGGGGGGGAAAAACGGAGAGGGGGTCGGTGGCTGGCCCAGGAGGAGGGAGGGGAAGGGAGGGGAAGGCAAAGGAAGAGAAGAAACAGGGGGGAGGAGGAGGAGGAGGAGGAGGGAGAAAAGGAAAAGAAGAAGAAAAAGGCAGGAGGAGGAAGGAAAAAGGAGAGAAGAAGAAAGAGGGAGAAAAGAAAAAGGAAGGGAAGAAGAAATGAAAGAGGGAGAAAAGGAAAAGGAAGAGAAGAAACAGGGAGGAGGAGGAAGGAAAAGGGAGACAAGAAGAAAGAGGGAGGAGGAGGAGGGAGAAAAGGAAAAGAAGCAGCAAAAGGGAGGAGTACGGAGAAGAGAAGAGAATAAGAAAGAGGGAGGAGGAGAAAGGAAAAAGGAGACAAGAAGAAAGAGGGAGGAGGAGGAGGGAGAAAAGGAAAAGAAGAAGAAAGGGAGGAGTACGAAGAAAAGAGAATAAGAAAAAGGGAGGAGGAGGAAGGAAAAAGGAGACAAGAAGAGGGAGAAAAGGAAAAGGAAGGGAAGAAGAAAGAGGGAGGAGGAGGAGGGAGAAAAGGAAAAGAAGAAGAAAAAGGGAGGAGTAGGAAGAAGAGAAGAGAATAAGAAAAAGGGAGGAGGAAAGAAAAAGGAGACAAGAAGAAAGAGGGAGAAAAGGAAAAGGAAGGGAAGGAGAAAAGGAAAAGAAAGATGGAGGAGGAGGAGGGAGAAAAGGAAAAGAAGCAGCAAAAGGGAGGAGTACGAAGAAGAGAAGAGAATAAGAAAAAGGGAGGAGGAGGAAAGAAAAAGGAGACAAGAAGAGGGAGAAAAGGAAAAGGAAGAGAAGGAAAAGGGAGGAGGAGGAAGGAGAAGGGAGACAAGAAGAAAGAGGGAGGAGGAGGAGGGAGAAAAGGAAAAGAAGAAGAAAAAGGGAAGAGTACGAAGAAGAGAAGAGAATAAGAAAAAGGGAGGAGGAAGAAGGAAAAAGGAGACAAGAAAAAGGGAGAAAAGGAAAAGGAAGGGAAGAACAGGGAGGAGAAGGAGGGAGAACAGGAAAAGAAGAAGAAAAAGGGAGGAGGAGGGAGAAGAACAGAAGAAAAAGGGAGGAGGAGGGAGAAGAACAGAAGAAAAAGGGAGGAGGAGGGAGAAGAACAGAAGAAAAAGGGAGGAGGAGGGAGAAAAGGAAAACGAAGAGCAAAAGAAAAAGGGAGGAGGAGAAGGAGAAAGAAGGGAAAAGAAAGAGGGAGAAAATTAAAAGGAAGAAAGGGAAGAAGAAAGGCGAGGGGGGAAGAAGGAAAAAGAAGGAAGAGGAGAAGGAAAAAGAAGGAAGAGGAGAAGGAAAAAGAAGGAAGAGGATGGGACGGGCAGGCGCAGCCCCCCCGCGTACCTCGTAGAAGTTGTCCTCGGTCACCTCCAAGGGAGCGTTGAAGAAGTGGAGGACGTTGCTGGGGTGCTGGATCCTGTTCTTGGCCGCCTGCTCGGGGGTGGAGAAGCGGTTGTTGCGGGAGCCGCTGAAGTCCTTGTAGCTACAGGATCCGTCCTCCAGCCCGTAGGACTGCCCGGGCATGATGGCCTGCTGCTTGGAGACGCTGCCGGGGCGGGCAGGGGCTCAGCGGGGCGGGCAGGGCTGCCCGCCGCCGCCCCCGGCCCGGCCGAGACCTACCAGACGTTGAGCTTCTGCCCGAACATGAAGTTGTTGTTGAGGTGGGTGATGGCCCGGTCCACGGCGTAGCCGTCCGCCATCTCCACCATGGCCGCCCCCGGTTTGCTCTTCATGAACTTCACCTGGAAGGGGCGGCGGTGGAACGGAGACGCCTCGCGGAGCCCCCCGCGCCCAAACCCCACCCTGGGAAGCCCCCCACCCCGTTTACCTTCTCCACGTTCCCGTAGAGGCAGAAGATGTTGAAGACGCGGTCGCAGTTCATCTTGGACTGATCCAAGCCGTAGACCATGAGGACGGGGCTGTCGGCGTGGGGGCCGTACTCCGGCGGCGGCGGGGGCGGCGGCGGGTGCCCGTACTGGGGGCCGTACCGGCTGGGGCCCCGGCGGTGCCCCCCCACCGGCGGGCCCATCCTTCTCCCTTCGTAGTGGGGCGGCGGGGGGCCGTAGCCCTCGTCGTGGTAGTGCCCGTGGTATCCGCCGTGGGGTCCTCCTGCGCAGGGAGAGGGTTGGAGACCCCCGCCGGCGTCGCGTCGCCCGTGTCGTGTGTCCCCCCCCTCCGTCGCGAGGAGCGCCGTACCGTACTCCGCGGGGTGGTCTCCCAGGAGCGGGGGCTGCCGCTGGCGCTTGTTGGGGTTGCCGCCCGGGTCTCCTGCGGGCGGAAAGAGAGGTTAGGGTGGTCTCGGGGAGACGGGGGGAACCACTCCCCAGGGCGCCGGGGGCCCCTCCAGTCCCTGACGCCCGAGCCTGGCCCCGGGGAGGATTTGGGGATCCCCAGGAGGGCGACGGCGGGGCTGGCTCCGAACCCCTGCGCCCCGCTCCCAACCGGGACCCCCGCGTCTCCTCCCAGCGGGGACGGAGAGCCCCGGCCGGAGCGAGGGGGCCGATCCCGGGAGCCCCCCCCGTCCTGCCCCCCCTCCCGCCCACCAGGGACCAGCCCCGGCCCCCCCTAAGCTGACTGGGAGGGAGGTGCGGCGAGGGGAGCGCCCCACTCCGTGCCCCCCGGCCTCCGGGATTGCTGCTAGTTTCTACACAGCCATTTAAAAAAAAAAATAAAAAATTAATTAAAAATTAATGTACAGAAAGGAAAAATAAAAATATAAATTAAATAATAAAAAGTGGCAAGACATCTCCCCGCCCCGACAAAACGGGAGAGGGAGCGAGACTGGTACAGGCAGCAAAGCAACAGCAGTAACAGGTTAAAACGAGCCATCACGTACAAGGCATAAACACGCTCATGTCACCGTACAGTTGCTCTTCTCTTCCCTTTACACGACCGGGTTTCGTACAGGTTTATTCCGAGTCGATTACAAAGATTGAAAAGGGCTACTTACAGCGGGAGTACAAAGTACAATGTCCATTGTCATATAAAAATTCTGTATTTCTCTTACCATTGGACGCTTCAAGAGTGAGTTAGCACAGTTCTGAAAGATGGCGTCCCATCAAACATACACTGCGACCCTGCATCACATGGTTTCAGAGTCATAAACACAGGTCAAAGGCACAAAACCGCTACAATTTTTCTTTAAAAAAAAAAAAAAAAAAAGTAAAATCTCTTTTTAAAAAAAAAGGTCTCACAGATGTTTTGTCCTCAGAAGATACCGAGAGAGAGGACATAAAGGTGTGATAAATGAGAGTGTTCCTCCGTGTTTCGCCTCCTGCAATTTGTGTTGTGCTGTAACAAAATGGTGCTTCTGGCTCTGTGTAGCTCTTTCCCGTGTGCGTGTCTCCTCTGTAATGGAAGTGTGTCTCGGCTCGAGCGCCGGCCTGCGCCAGACCCGCACGGCCCCAGCTACGGCCTCCTAGGGACCTGTGTGCCCTTGGGGTTGGGTTGCTTTGTGTTGCTTGGTTTGGTTTGGTGTTTGGTTTTGGTTTGTTTGGTTTTTTTTTTTTTTTGGTCTGGTGTTTGTTTGGTTTGTTTGGTTTGTTTTGTTTTTTTTTTTTTTTTCTCCGCTTGGCGCTGATATGGTGGCAGTTGAGGACTGCAGGAGAAACAGCGTAAAGCAAAGGAACTGCCCTCCCAAACCAAACCGTGCTGAGAGCAATCCTAAGGTCTTGGAGGGCCTCAGATCTACTCCGGTCTCCGGTAAGAGCGCTGCTGGGCTTGTTTTGAGGACCCTCTGGGCTGTGTTTTCTAGTTCTGTGTACATTCGTGGGTTCGGTTTGGTCTGGATTTGGTAAGTAAAGGTAAATGTCTGCTGTGGCATGCTGCGCCTCTTTCTCTCTCTGTGCTGTAGATAGTCCTTGGGCCACGGTGTTGTGTCCTTGATGTAATGAGCTCAAGCTGCTGCTTGTTTCTGGATGCTGCGTGTTTTCTCCAGTAAAGGTTTCTACACTGTGTGGTGTGAGGAATGTGCAGAGGCAGGTCACGGCCCATTCGGGACTTCCGCTGTAGTACGGTCCCCGGGGTTATGTGCAAATGACTGCTCGGAGCTGGGAAAGGCCACGTTACCGCACCCCCCGCCCGCTTCCCAGCGAGCCCCTCTCGCCCCTGCGGCTCTGCACATCTTCTACGTATGTACCTGGCAGGGGAGCTCTGCCCCTGCCCCTGGCTAAGTCATGTAATGCCATTGCTTGCCTCCGCACCCGAACGGCTCTGCAGCTTCGAAAAGCGGGGGTGTCCGGCAGACGGTGGCTCGGCGGCTGCCGCAGCGAATCCCGCCCCTCGACCCCCCGCCCGCCGCCCCCCAACGCCCCGTCCCCGCCCCGCTTCGAGCGGCCGAGGCCGCCCGGCGCCGACACCCCGGCTTTAAAACATGAAGCGTTTTACTTCAGAAAAGGAAAAACCAACCAAAAAAAAAAAAAAACCCAAAACAAGCGTCGCCGAGCTCCTCGTGAGGGGCTGACCCCGCGCAGCCCGACACGGAGGGCATCAACAGCCGGGAGTGGGAGACGTCCGCTCCCACGAGCGCAGAGTTTGGGGGGGGTGCGTGTCTTTTTTCCACCCCTCCCCAAGCTCAAGGGAGCCGGCGTCTCCCCTCCGGTTTTACAGACAGGCCGGGTGTCCCCCTGCCAGGCCAGGGGCGTTTCCAACTCGCCCCTCGGCTCTGGGAGGGTGATGCAGCCCCGTTTTGGTAAATCCAGTTTGGAACATGAGGCACGCAAAGAGCCGGCAGCGGGGCAGACACAAGAAAGCAATGGCACTTCCCTCCCCCAACACCACCAGAAATTCATTAAATATAAAAAAACAACCGCGTATCGCTGGTGCAGAGACTCCCCCTCGCTTCACGCGCCTGACACCGATGCTCCCCGACAAGCAATGCGCACAACAAACCGCCGAGAGAAACCCCCAGCCATCGCCGCTCGGTTTTTCGACTCAATTCGCCCCCCCCAAGCCCTCTCCCCGGCGAGCCCACGCCAGCTCCGGCTGGAGGTACGGGCAGGCGAATGGCATTACATATTGTGGGTCGGTATGAGAGTGCTGTGCCCGACCGTGTGCGTAGGTACAAAGCGCTTCATCGGAGATTACCTTGTCCGCTGAGGTTGGGGTTGGTGTAGTCCCAGGTATCCTGGTCGTTCTTGAAAACGTTGAGGCGCGTGGGCTGCGAGAAACACCCGGAGAAGCGTCAGTCGTCGGCAGCGTCACCCCAAGAGGGGTGTGCACTGCCGGCGGGGACGGTTACCTTGGCGTATTCGATCTTCAGCGTGCAGCACCCGGAGTAAATGTCGGCCCCGTTGAGGGACGCCTTGGCTCGCTGGGCGCTCTGCACCGAGTCAAACGTTGGTGGCGTTAAGGATGTTTACGGAAACGAAAGCGTCTTTAGGATGGGTTTGTGCTGTCTGGGAGAACGGATTCGACCACGGCGCGTGTCAGGCGTCGCTCCTCATGCGGAGCAAACAGACCCGCAGGACGCAAATAGTTTCGGATGCCCTCAGCTCCCTCCCCGTAGCTGGCCAGGACATGCCGGAGTGCGGCCGAAGCGACCGGTCTGAGGCAGAGCCAAACCAACCCGCAGCAGAAAAAAAAACACGAGAGAGGCAGCCCCGGGCTCTCGGGGCACGGAAGGATATTCCACCATGGCCTGGACGCCGTTTTTCCTGAAGATAACGATCCTCTGCACGGGGCCGCAGGGGTTGCAGATGGTGTACAGCACATCCTGGGGGACAGGAGAGGCGAGAAGCAGTGAGGGACCTGGCTGAGGCACAGCAGCAGCCCCCCAGAGCCCCCCCCAGAGCTGCGGATGCCAGGGCTGGGAGAGATCCGCGTGCCCGGCTCTGCGTTCCCAAAACCCTTGGGTTCCCCCGGCGCGTCACTCACCGTCGTGATGGAGTAGATGGGGTTGAGGATGGTGAAGAGCAGGACGTTGTTGACGCCCCTGGAATCATCCGTGTCCCCGGGGCGGGATATCTTCTGGCTGGTGGAGTAGTTGACGAAGGCGGGGTGACCAGCGATGTAAATCTGGTTGTCGGCTGCGTAATTAACAGCGTTGCAGGCGCCGAGGATGTCCTCAAACTCCACCAAGGCTTGTCTCTTCTTGGGCATCACCACCACGTAGCTGGGACAGCGAAGGCCGCGGTCAGACCGACGCCGCGGTGCCGCGGCCGCCGCGCGCGCCCCCCCAACGCGTCTCCTCACCTGATAGGGCCAAACTCCTGCAGGGCCTCCACGAGATCGGCCTCCACCACGCCGTCGATCAGCCCACGGATGTGCACCACCGGGGAGGCGGGCGTCTTGTGGGGGTCGTCGTAGTTCTCCTGGCGGGAGAGAAGGGGTCGGCTCAGACTCACCCAGGCCTCTTTATTCCCCCAAAATTAGGCACGTGTGGGGTGCTACCAAGAAAAAACCGCCCCAGGTAGGGTCTTGGCCGCTGCCCCGGGAACCTCAGCCCACTCTCCACCCATCACCGTGGCCAAGAGTCCCGTCTTGGCGGTTAAGACAGGGCACGGTTTTGAACTTGGTGCCACCAAAGACCTCCCGCTGCTGCTGGGGGATGCGGGCAAAGACCCCGCGGGGCCCTGCCTCCCCCAAACCTGCTCCCAGATGCTCTGCAGGCCCTTGGGGTCCAGCTCTGCCCCTCAAAATACGTCTCCCCTCTCCCTGATGGCGCTGAGCTCTCTGTGGCCTGACCAAGCCAGGGCAGCCCCTGTCCCCCCCAGCCCTGACCTGAGCCCTTCCCCAAAGCCTTACCTATGCCTTCTCCAGGCAGCCCCTGGCCCCCTAAACATCCCCCGCACCCTCTCCTGCCTCCCCAGACCTACCCTGCTCCCCGTTTCCAGCCCTCCCAGGGCCACCCTGCCCCCCTTTTTGCCCCCCCTCAGCCCCGATCCGCTCCCCACAAGCCCTGCCCCCTCCACCATATTTCCCCCCCGCCTCCAGGCCCTGCCTCGCCCCCCGCCTCAGGCCCCGCCATGATGCCCGCCCCCTTCCCAACAGCCCCCCCCCCCCCCGACCCCGCTCACCGCTCCGGCAGCGCCGGGCCCGCCGCCAGCCCCCCCCGGCCCGCCGGGCCCGTGAGGCGGCGGCTCCGCGTTCTCCGTCTTCTGGCGCTTGGGAGCGCGGCCGCCCTCGCCGCCCCCGCCGTAGTAGCGACCCGAGCCGCCCCCGCCGCCGCCGCCCGCCGCCATCTTCCCCATCTCGCCCCCGCGGCCGCTGCCCTCCGCGCTCTGCGGGCCCCGCCACCGCCGCCGCGACATGGCGCCTCACTCCGCCGTGCCGCCTCCGCCACGCCCCTATTGGCCCGCCCCCCCGCCACTCAAGGGGGGGGCTCGCGGCCCATTGGCTCGCAGCGCTGCCCCTCCGCCGCCGGCCCCGCCCTCCGCCGCCATTGGACCCGCCGGCCCGCCAGCCCCGCGCCCATTCGCCCGCGCTTCTGCCCGTCAGCGGCGCCGTCGCTTTCCATTGGTGGCAGTTCGCGTCCGTCCGCCCGCCCACCGAGCTGGTTGGCTGGAGTGCCTGCCTGTCTGAAGGGCGCCCCGCCCTTCTTCATGGCCCTGCACTCAGACTCCGCCTTCGTCTACCGCCTCTCCGGGTGCTCCCAGAGGGCCTTTCGGCAGCGACTCGTCAGGCTATTGGTCAAAGGCGACGCCAATCAACCGTTCTGGGCGCTGATTGGCTCCTCTCATGCCTCTCGCAACCTCTTCAGCCTCTCCCGCCAGGACAGCCCCCCACCCATTGGCTAACCCTCCCGCCTATCAAACCCCCACGCCTGCCGCCCCGCATCCTGATTGGCCGCCTCCCTCAGCCTTCACTTCGGATTGGCCCGCTCCCGTTGGCGTTGGCCCTGCCCCCCGCGCCCCCTCAGGGCAGGCGGGAACCCCCGGAGCCGGGCAGGGACCCCCCAGGACGCAGCCAGGTTTCGCAAATAAAACGCTTTATTGCACAAATACTGGGGGAAGGCAGGAAAATGGGGGTTCACGGTCTCCATGGTGACGGGGGGGGCCCGCGGGGAGCCCCCCCCGGCTGTGCACTGCTGGCGGGGACAGCCTTGGTATCCCAGTACCGCCATTACACCCCAGTTTCCACCCCCATTGACCCCCCCCCCCTCACCAGTACCCCCCAGTAATTGGGACCCCCACACCCACCAGTATGCCCCTTGCCCCCAGGGATCCGCCCCCACCCCAGTACCCCCCAGTAACCGGGCACCCCCCAGCCCAGTAACCCCCAATAACCAGGGGTCCCCCCCCAGTACCCCTCAGTACTGCCCAGCATCCCGGGGACCCCCTGCCCCAGTACCCCCCAGTAACCAGTGACCCCCTGCTCCCTGGTGGGGACATGGAGGGGGCCCAAACCGCCCCCCTCCCACCCAAACCCTGTTTCCCCCCCCGACCCGGGTCCCCCCCAGCCCCTAGAAGGGAACAGACCAGGCCGATAACCTGCCTCTGCAGCCATTTAATGTCACGGCCCCGCCACGCTACGGCGGGGGGTCCTGGCTGCCCCCCTGGCGCTCGCTGGCGTCCCCCGGGGTCTCGCCATCGCCCCCCCGGGCCTTGGCGTCGCCTCCCCGGGCCTTGGCGTCGCCCCCCTGGGCGGCCTTGGCGTCGATGGCGGCGTGCTCCCTCCTCACCAGCTCCTCCAGCTCCTTCTGCGGGGACGGGGACGGTGAGTGAGGGGGGGGCACGGCTGGGACGGGGAGGGGGCTGCGGAGGCCGGGAGCCCCCCAAACCGCCGCGGGGTGTGGGGGAAGGTACCTTCCAGCCCAGCAGCTCGGCCAGCGCCAGGCAGCCGGCGTCGCACTCCCCAAGCCAGGCCACGTCCCTGCGGGGACAGAGGGACCCGTGGGAGGGGGGGGGGGTCCCCAGAGCCACCCTGGGGGGGTCCCTGACCCCCCAGCACCCCCCTTACGGTGTGCGGAGCTGGGGGCGCCGGCCCCCGCGGAAGCCAGGCGTCCCAGCCCCCCGGGGTCCCCCCAGTTCCCCCCAAACCCCCCCTGCCTGTAAGCCTTGTCCGAATCGAAGTCCATGCCGCAGCCGAAGCCCATGAGGGACATCAGAGGGTCGCTCTGGGGGGGAAAACGAAGGTGACGGGTGGGGGGCAGCAGCCCCTGCCCCCCCAGTGCCCCCAAGATGCCCCCTCCCGCTGTAGCAGCCCCCCAAACCTCCCTGCCCCTCACCTGCCCCGTCTTCTCCTTGTTGATGAGGAGCCGGGGGGTGTTGGTGGGGACCCTGCGGGGGGAGAGGAGGGGACGGTCACGGGGGGCAGCAGGGGGCCTGGGGGGGCTTGGGGGGGCCCGGGGTGGGGGTCCGACCTGCCGACGAGGGAGGCGAAGGGCTGGACCTGCAGCGAGGTGCCCATGATGATGAGCAGGTCGACCTTTTGGAAGTCCTGCGGGGAGTGGGGGGGCGTCACCGCGGGGCCACCGGCGTCCCCGATCCGAGGGGGGCTGCAGGGCCACCCCCCCAACCCACTCACCGACTGCAGGAGGGTGAAGAAGCGCGAGGGGAGGCTCTCCCCGAAAAAAACGATGTCTGGGGGGGGGGGGGGGGCAGGAGGTGAGCGGGAGGGCTGAGGGGGGGCCCCAGGCGCCCCCCCGCCCCCCAACTCACCGGGTTTCACCACGCTCTGGCACTTCTCGCATTTGGGGACGAGGGAGGAGAAAATCCGTTCTGGAAGAGACGGGGATGGGAGAGCTCAGTGGGGGGGGGCAGGGGGAGGGGGACGGGGGGACACGGGGGGAGACAACAGAGGGACAAGGGGGGGACGGGGGGACATAGAGGGGCACGGGGGGGACACAGAGGGAGACGGGGAGGGGACAGGGGGACATGGGGGGGACAGGGGGACACGGGGGGGACATAGAGGGGCACGGGGGGGGACAGGGGGACATGGGGGGGATGGGGGGGACACAGAGGGACACAGGTAGGGGACAGGGGGGCGCAGGGGGGGACGCTGGGGGAGAACAGGCTCCCGTTAGGACCCCATCCCAGGGCTGGAGCCCCCCCCGGCACCGTCCCCGTGCCCAGCCCGGGGTCACGGTGCCCCCCCCGTCCTCGGTGGCGCCCCGGGGGGGGGTCCCCCGCCCCCCCAGCCCCCCCGTACCCCTCATCCAGCGCAGGCTGTAGGGCTGGCGGCAGGAGGGGCGCAGGCAGTGGGAGGTGAAGAAGGTGCCGTGGGCCTCCACCAGCAGCTCGGGCTCCAGCCCCGCCACCCGCTCCAGCGTGTCGATGTTCTGTGGGGAGCGGGGTGCAGGGTGGGGGTGCCAAACGCCCCCCCCCGGGACCCCCAGAACCCCCTGCCCGGGACGGGGGGGTCCCTACCTGGGTGTAGCAGCGCAGCAGCAGCCCCTTCTCCTGCAGCAGGCGCATGAAGTAGTGACAGACGGTGGGCTGCGGGCGGAGGGGGGCAGTTTTGGGAAGGGGGGAGCCCCCGGGGACTTTTTTTTTGGGGGGGAGCCCCCAGGGACCTTTTTTTTGGGGGGACACACACCAGAGCGAGGGGAAACTGAGGCTGGGGAGGGGTCTTACCTTGAACTGCCCCGGGTAGAGCTCCCGCGCCAGGGCGAAGAAGGGCTCGGGGTGTTGCTGCGGGGGGAGAGGCGGCGCTCAGGGAACGGGGGGGGCCTCGGAGCCCCCCGGGAGCACCGGGACCCCCGCAAAAGCATCGGGGGGGGCACCGCTACCTTGAAGAAGCCGATCTCGAAGATGGCCTCGGGGTAGGGCAGGTCGTAGCTCTGCAGGTTGGCGTAGAGCCCGGTGCCGGGCGAGCGGAAATCGGGGATCCCGGCAGCTGCGGGGGGCGGCGGCCGCGTCAGACCCCCCCCCCCCGGTACCGGGACCCCCCCGATCGGTGCCCACCTCCCCCCAAAACCGTACTCACAGGTGGAGATCCCGGCGCCCACCATGCACACGACGTTCTTACCTGGGGTGGGGGGAGATGGGGGCTGAGGGGGGGCACCCCAAAACCCCCCCCGGACCCCTCCCGGTCCCCCCGGTTCCCCCCCCCCCCCCCCCCCCCCGTACATCTCTCGCTCCGCAGGAACCGGCTCACTCCCTCCAGCGTCAGCTCGTCCAGCACCTTCTCCGGTTTCTCCCCGCCCAGCCCCAGCGTCCGGGACAGGAGGCTCCGCAGCAGCTCCACTGCACCGGCGGGAGGACCATCAGCCACCGGGACCCCCCCCCCCGCCGCCGCCGCCGCCCCGGGAGCGGGGCCTCGCCGCCCCCCCGGGCCGGGCCCCCCGCACCTACTTTCAGAGTCGCCCGAAGCGCCGGGCTCGGTGTCGGAGGCCTGCGGGAGAGCGGAGGAGGGGGGGGATCAGGGGGTGATGGCGGGGGAGCTCCATCCACCGGGGAGGCCTAACCGGGGCTTGGCCACCGGTACCGGGAGGGGACGCGCACCGCCGGGCGCTCACCGGCGACTCCGCGTCCTGCTCCGCCTCGTCCCCGCGGGCACCGGGAGCTGGGGAAGAGGGAGGGGAGGGCTCAGCGGGGGCGGCCCGGGAGGGGGGGGGGGTTCTCCCGCCGCCGCCCGCCGCCCCCCGTTACCGTCCGGCTCGGCCATGGGCGCCGGCCGCTGCCCCGGCCACACCTCCCGGCGTGCCCCGCGGCCGCCCCGCCACACCTCCCGGCGTGCCCCGCGGCCGGCGCTGATAGGCTGAGAGCGCCGCGCCTCCCGGCGTGCCCCGCGCCGCCCGCTCCCATCACTGCCGCCACACCTCCCGACGTGCCCCGCGGCCGGCGCTGATAGGCTGAGAACGCCGCGTTTCCCGGCGTGCTTTGCGCGCCCCGCCCCGGAAGTGGTATGAGGACTACGGGTCCCGGCAGGCCCCGCGCGGCCGCCATCGCCGGGCCCGGCGGGGATTTCCCGGGACGGCGGCGGCGGCCCCATGGCGGCGCGGCCCTGAGCGCGGCCCAGCCCGGCGGCCCGGCATGGCGGCCGCGGAGGCGGCGGCGCCGGCGCTTCCCGGTGAGGTGAAGCGGCCCGAGGGCGATGAGTGGTGCGACAGCGGCCTGGGCTCGCTGGGCGAGGGGCAGCTGGGGCCGCTGCCCGCCAGCCCCGGCCCCGCCAGCCCCGGCCCGGCCCTGGGCCCCGTCACGGCGGCCGCAGGCCTCGATGAACCTCCCGAGGAGGAGGCGGTAGCGTCGTCGTCGTCGCCGCCGCCGGCCTCCGCCGTGGACCCCGCGGCCTGGCTGCGGCACGTCCTGGGCTTCCTCACCGAGGACGGCGATACGTGAGTGCGGGCGGAGGCGGGACCCCCGCCGTCTGGTGGGGAGACGCCGCTGCCCTGTGCGGGGTGGGGGGGGACCCGGTCCCGGGAGGGCTCTGGCAGCGGCTCCTGCCCCGCCTCGGGGCTGGGGGGCAGCGGGACCCCCCCCCAACGCCGTCCCCCCGCTCCCAGAGCCCTGCACTTGGCCGTCATCCACGAACACGAAGCTTTCCTGGACTCCATCCTGCAGTACACGGAGGGCACCGAGTACCTGGACCTGCAGAACGACCTGGGGCAGGTGGGGAAGGGGGGGGCGGCGGGTTGGGGGCCTCCCCGCGCCCCCCCGCGCCCCCCGCCTGAGGGGTCTCTCTCCCCGCAGACGGCCCTGCACATCGCCGTCATCCTGGGCCTCTCCGGCTTCGTGCGGAAGCTGCGGGCGGCGGGCGCGGGGTTGTGCGTGCAGGAGAGGGGGGGGCACACGGCGCTGCACCTCGCCTGCCGCGAGGGACGCAGGGGCTGCGCCCGAAACCTGCTGGGACCCCCCCGGACCCCCCCGGCGCCCCACGACGAGGAGGCGCGCGCCCAGCTCGACAGCGTCAACTATGATGGTGCGGGGGGGGGGGGGGGCACTGCTGCGGGGACGCGGTGGAGGGTGGGGGGACGGCGTGGGGCTGCCGTGGGGGAAGAGCAGGGCACGGTTTCGGGTGGGGGCCACACTGCGGAACCGTGGCACGGGGACACGGGCTGGGGGGGGGATGATGCCGTGGGGCTGGGGATCCCCCGTGGGGCTGGGGGGCCGCAGCGACACCCCCGCTCCCCTCCCCGGCAGGTTACACTCCCCTCCACGTCGCCGTGCTCCGCAAAGACCTGGAGATGGTGGAGCTGCTGCTGAGCGCCGGTGCCGACCTCAACAAGGCGGTGAGCGCCGCCCCGCATGGGGGGGGGGGAAAACAGGGGTCCCCTGCGCCCCCCCAAGCCCCCCTGACCCCCGTTTCCCCCCCCCCCAGGAGCCCAGCTGCGGCCGCAGCCCCCTGCACCTGGCGGTGGAGGCGCAGAGCCTCGAGGTGGCCGAGTGCCTGCTGCGCGCCGGCGCCGACCCCGCCGCCCGCATGTACGTGGGGTACACCCCCCTCTACAGCGCCCGCCACCGCCCCGACCCCCGCCTGCCCCAGCTGCTGCGGGATTTCGGGGCGCAGGAGCCCCCCGCAGACTCCGAGGACAGCTCCGACGAGGGCGAGGGCGACAACAGCGACGTAAGTGCTCCCCGACCCACCGCGGGCCCCAAAATCCCCTCGGCTCCTCCGCTGTGCCGATGGGGGGGGGGGCTTGCCTTGCTGCCAAACTCGAGGGGGGCTCGCCTTGCTCCCCGCAGCCCCCCTGAGCCTCTGGGGGGGTACTGAGCGCTGGTGTGTGTCCCCCCCAGGAGGAATACGACGATATTGTCATCAACAGCGGGCGCTGCATGGACTGATGGCCCCCCCCGACGCCCCCCCCCGAGTCTCCCCCTATTTATCCGGGGGCTCCCGATGCCGTTGGCTGGACTTTGGGGGAGCCCCCGCTCCCCCCTACCCAACCCTCTCCCCCCCCGGTCCCGGTCGTAGCATACAGAATTTATATCAGTTGTTGTAAAATAAACAGGTGTTCGGCCACCGCGCAGCCCCCTGCCACCCCCTTCCTCCTCCTCCTCCTCCTCTTCCTCCCGGTGTCAGCACCGGGCAGGGGGTCACAGCCGTCCCCGGGGTCCCCGTCACCAGTGTGATCCCCCCCCGGGATCCTCCTCATCCCCCCAGCAGCCTCCCAGTCTCCCCAGTTTCTCCGATAGGGGCTGCGTGTGTGTACAGGCACGCGCGCACGGCCCACGCGCGTGTGCAAGCGCGCACGGAGCGTGCGTGTGCGCGCTCGCGTGGGCGAAAGCACGGAGGAGCGCGGGCCAAAGCTCTTGGGGGGGCGAGGGCGGTGTTTATTGCAGGGGCTCGTTAACACTGGGGGGCCCCGTGCATCCCCGTGTCCGTGCGTCCCCGTGGGATGTGTCCCTGTGTCTGTACGTCCCTGTCCCCATCCGTGGCGCCGTCCGTCTTCCTTCTGCGTCCCTTCTGCCCCCGTGTCCCAGGCGGCGTGGGGGCCCCCTCGGGTGTCCCCCCCAAAGCGCTTGCGGTGCCCTGGGGGGACACCGGGGGCCCCCTCGGGTGTCCCCCCAGCACTTGGGGTGCCCTGGGGGGACACCGGGGCCCCCTCGGGTGTCTCCCCGGGCTCGGGGTGCGAGGCGGGGGCCACCTCGGGGTCCCCCCCCGGCTCAGGGCACCTCGCGGCCCCCCCGGGGCTGGTTGGGCCCGATGTAGCGCAGCAGCGGGGCCGGGGGCCGGGCGAGCACGGCCTGGCCGACGAAGGGCTGCAGGGCGGGGGGCACACGGACGCGGCCGTCCTGGGGGTGCAGAGCAGGGTGAGCCCCCCCGCCTTGCACCCCCCCCCAGCACCCTGGGGTGCCCCCCAGTCCCCCCCCAGCACCCACCGGCAGCTGGTTGCACTCCAGGAGAGCGATGAGCATCCGGGAGACGGCGCAGGCGGTGCCGTTCACCTGCGGAGGGGACTGGGGGGGTTAATGGGGGGCAGAGGGGCTCGGGGACCCCCCGGGGGGGGGGGGGATTGCCCCCCACGCCCCCCCATCGCCCACCGTGTGCGCGTGCCGCAGCCGCCCGGCCCCGTCGCTGTACATGATGTTGAGGCGCCGGCTCTGGTAGTCCGTGCAGTTGGAGGCGCTGGAGATCTGGGGGGGGAAGTGGGGGCAAAGGGGGTTCGCAGGCATTTGGGGACCCCCCCCCCCGGGCACTTTGCCCCCCCCGCCGGTTGCCCTCACCTCCCCGTATTTGCCCCGTCCGGGCATCCAGGCTTCGATATCGAACTTGCGGTAGGCGGGGAGCCCCAGCTCCTGCGTGGGCATGTCGAGGACGCTGCGGGGAGCGGGGCCGTCAGCGGGGGGCCGCGCGCGGCTGGGGGGGCCGCGGGGACGAGCCCCCCGCCCTCACCGGTAGTGCAGTCCCAGCTCGGAGAAGAGCTCCTTCTGCAGAGCCAGGAACTCGGCCAGCAGCGCCTCGCTCTCGGTCCCGCTCTCTGCCGCCGTCACCCCGAACATCTCCACCTGCGGGGACAGGGGACGATGTGTCCCCCCCCCTCCGCACCCCACCCGGACGCCAGGGTCCTTCCCCCAGTTCTCCCAGTACCTTGGTGAACTGGTGGACGCGGTAGAGCCCCCACGGCTCCCGCCCCGTGTCGGTCTCAGCCCGGTAGCAGGTGCTGGAGCAGACGACCCTGGCCGGGGCGAGGGGGTGAGGACCCCCCCGGATGCCTGGGTCCCCCCCGGGAAGGGGTGGGGGGTCCCCAGGGTCCCCCCCAGCGGGGAATGGGGGAGGCTCCTGGGGAATGGGGGGGCCCCTGGGGACCCCCTACCTGATGGGCAAGTCCTGCAGCCGCACGGCGTGGTCCATGAAGTACCCTGGAGCAAAGGGATGGGCCGGGGGGGCTGCGGGGCTCCTGGAGCCCCCCCGAACACACAGGTGACCCCGTTTCCCCCGGTTTTCGCCCCGTTTCTCCTCACCTGCGATCCCCACCTCGGAGGTGCCGGCCAGGCAGAGGTCCTCGAAGCGGGAGGGGTCGATGTTGTAGACGGGCGAGGGGGTGGCGTTGGGCTGCATGCCGCAGCCCTCCTGCGAGGGGGGGGCGGGGGGTCACGGGGGGGGGACGGAGCCGTCACGGGGCGGGGGGACGCGGGGACGGGGGCGGCACTCACGAAGACGGCGCCTCGCAGCAGGTCGGGGACCGTCATGGGCAGGAACCCCTGGGGAAAAGGGGTGTCAGGGGGAGTGTGGGACCCCCCCAGACCCTCCTGAGCCCCCCTGGGACCCCCGAGACCCTCCTGGCACCCCCCGACCCATCTGACCCCTCCCAGGACCCCTTGACCCTCGTGACCCCCACCCCAGGATCCCCAAGACCCTCCTGGGCCCCCCCAAGACCCTCCTGACCCCCTTCCTGACCCTTCTGACACCCCCCCAGGACCCCCCAGATCCTCCTGACCCCCCCAGACCCTTCTGATACCCCCCCAGGACCCCCCAGGTCCTCCTGTTCCCCCCAAGACCCTCCTGACACCCCCCAGACCTTTCTGACCCCCCCAAGACCCTCCTGGTCCCTCCCAGACCCTTCTGACACCCCCCCAGGACCCCCCAGACCCTCCTGCCCCCCCCAAGAGCCTCCTGGTCCCCCCCAGACCCTCCTGGCCCTCCCCAGGACCCCCCTGACCCTCCTGGCCCCCCCAGACCCTTCTGACACCCCCCCTGGAACCCCCCAGATCCTCCTGCCCCCCCCCCAAGACCTTCCTGACCCCCCTTCTGACACCCCCCAGACCCTTCTGCCCCCCCCCAGATTCTCCTGACCCCCCCCAAGACCCTCCTGCCCTCCTCCGGGACCTCCCAGACCCTCCTGCACCCCCTCAGGACCCCCCAGACCCTTCTGACACCCCTCCCCAGGACCCCCCTTACCCTCCTGGCCCCCCCAGACCCTTCTGACACCCCCCCAGGACCCCCCAGACCCTCCTGGTCCCCCCCCCAGACCCTCCCCAGGACGCCCCTTACCCTCCTGGCCCCCCCAGACCCTTCTGACACCCCCCTAGGACCCCCCAGATCCTCCTGGTCCCCCCCCAGACCCTCCCCAGGACCCCCCTTACCCTCCTGGCCCCCCCAGACCCTTCTGACACCCCCCTAGGACCCCCCAGATCCTCCTGGTCCCCCCCCCAGACCCTCCCCAGGACCCCCCTTACCCTCCTGGCCCCCCCAGACCCTTCTGACACCCCCCCAGGACCCCCCAGACCCTCCTGGTCCCCCCCCAGACCCTCCCCAGGACGCCCCTTACCCTCCTGGCCCCCCCAGACCCTTCTGACACCCCCCTAGGACCCCCCAGATCCTCCTGGTCCCCCCCCAGACCCTCCCCAGGACCCCCCTTACCCTCCTGGCCCCCCCAGACCCTTCTGACACCCCCCTAGGACCCCCCAGACCCTCCTGGTCCCCCCCCAGACCCTCCCCAGGACCCCCCTTACCCTCCTGCCCCCCCCAGACCCTTCTGACACCCCCCTAGGACCCCCCAGATCCTCCTGGTCCCCCCCCCAGACCCTCCTGACCCCCCTTACCCTCCTGCCCCCCCCAGACCCTTCTGACACCCCCCTAGGACCCCCCAGATCCTCCTGGTCCCCCCCCCAGACCCTCCTGACCCCCCCAACCCTCCCGGGTGCCCCCGTACCTTGGGCAGCAGCTTGGCCATGGCGAAGCGCACGAGCGCGTGCTGCAGCAGGGCGCCGGCCCCGCACAGGTAGTAGGAGCGGTGCCCCGAGACGTGCGACAGGCGCCTGCGTCGCGGGGCGGGGACACGCACGCACACGCGTGTCACGGGGGACACGTGTGACGCCCGGGTGCCCCCGCCCCGGCGCCCGTGGGTGCTCACCGCTGGCGGATGATGTCCAGCCCCTCGCCCAGCTCCAGGTGTCCCTTCGGCTTGAAGTCAAACGCTGCGGGGAGAGAAGCGTGGGGAGCCTTCCTCGTCTCGGGCACCCTCCTCTTCCTCCCCAAAGCCTTCTTTGCCCCAGGGACCCTCTTCTTCCTCACCCCAGGGACCCTCCTCTGGGCCCCCCGAGCCTTCTTCACCCCAGGGACCCTCCTCTTTCTCCCCCCAGGACCCTCCTCTATGCCCTCCAAGCCTTCCTCACCCCAGGGACCCTCTTCTTCCTCACCCCAGGGACCCTCCTCTGGGCCCCCCGAGCCTTCCTCACCCCAGGGACCCTCCTCTGGGCCCCCCAGGACCCTCCTCTATGCCCTCCAAGCCTTCCTCACCCCAGGGACCCTCTTCTTCCTCACCCCAGGGACCCTCCTCTGGGCCCCCCAAGCCTTCCTCACCCCAGGGACCCTCCTCTTTGTCCCCCCAGGACCCTCCTCTGGGCCCCCCAAGCCTTCCTCACCCCAGGGACCCTCCTCTTTCTCCCCCCAGGACCCTCCTCTATACCCTCCAAGCCTTCCTCACCCCAGGGACCCTCTTCTTCCCCCCCCCCCCCAAGCCTTCCTCCTCCTCGCCCCCGCCAGAAATCCCCCTCACGTGGAGGAACCCTCCTCCTCCTCGCCCCCCTCAGCCCCGGGGGACCCTCCTCGTCCCCAAACCCCCGCAGGGAAACCGAGGCACGGCCGCCCCGGCGTACCTGGCTTCTCTCCCACCACCTCCAGCACGCGGGCCTGGCTCTCGTCCCCGACGGGCTGGGGGAAGAGGGGGCGTCAGGGGTGCGGGGGGACGCGGTGCCCCCTCCCCGGAGCTGCCCCCCCCCCCAGCTCACCGCCTCGGGGTGGGTGCGGTTGGGGAGCTGCAGGGCCTTGAGGTAGAAGCGCTCGTCCAGGGCGGCCTCCTCGGCCAGCAGCGCCTGCAGCTCCAGCCGGATCTGGCGGCCGCGGGCTCGCAGCGCCGCGTACCCGGGGAGCTGCGGGGACACGGGGCTGGGGGCCCGGCGGGGGGGGGACACACGCCCCCCAGCACCCCTGCCTGGCAGCGGGGACCCCCTCCCCGCGCCCCCCCCCCCCCGCCCCGGCTCCCTACCGCCTCCGCCGTCTCCTTGTCGTGGGCGGCCTGCGGGAGAGAGCGGTGGGAGGCGGCTGGGGGGACCCGGGGGGGTCCCAGGGGTCGGGGGGGGGGGGGGGGGTCTCACCATCAGGGCCCGCACGCCCTGGGCCACTTGCCCCTTCTCGGCCTCCAGGCGGGCGATGCTGGCCCGCACCTCCCCCAGCCGGGACCAGGTCTGCACCTGGGGGCGGGGCCGGCGTGGGCGGGGCCGCCGATGGGCACGCCCCCTCCACGCACAAGCCCCGCCCCACCAGGGCACACAGCCCTTCCCCGGAGCCCCCAGCCCCGCCACAAGCCCCGCCCATTACCCTCGGCTCCACCCCCTCCCCCAAGCCCCGCCCACCCTGGGCAAACCCCACCTGCCACGAGGCCACGCCCCCATTCCAAACCCCGCCCCCTCCCCGACCGTGCCCCCGAAGCCCCGCCCCATAGAGCCCCGCCCACCGCGAGGCCCCACCCCTCCTCCCAGGCCCCCATGCTCAGAGCCCCCCCCCCACCCGGAGGCCCCGCCCCTCCCCGGCAGCCCCACCGCCCGCTGGCCCCGCCCCCCTCCCGGTGGCCCCGCCCCCCCGCTCGGGCCCCGCCCCGCTCACGATCTCGCGCAGGTCGCCCCCCCGCAGCGGCCCCCGCCGCCGCTCCAGCTCCCGCTCGCTCAGCGCCGCCACGTCCAGCTGCGGCCGCGCGCTCAGGCCCTCCCGCACGTGCTCGTAGAGGCGGCTCCGCCCCGGGGGCCCGGCCCCGCCCCCCGCCCCCCGCCAGCCACGCGCCGCCGCCCGCCGCGCCGCCGCCAGCGCCCTGGGCGCCGCCATCTTGGACGCCGGCGCGGGGTCTGGCGGGCGTCACGTGGCGGAAGGGGCGGGGCTGGGGCTCGGACACGCCCCCTGGAGCGCTCTGGCCACGCCCCCTCCCGGCTCCTACCCTGGGCTGTGCCCAGGCCCCTTCCCAGTGCCCCCAGGCCCCTTCCCAGTGTCCCCAGTGCCCCCAGGCCCCTTCCCAGTGCCCCCAGCTCCTCCCAGGCCCCTTCCCAGTGTCCCCAGCTCCTCCCAGATCCCTTCCCAGTGCCCCCAGGAACCCCCAGATCCCTTCCCAGTGTCCCCAGTGCCCCCAGGCCCCTTCCCAGTGTCCCCAGATCCCTTCCCAGTGTCCCCAGGACCCCCCAGATCCTTTCACAGTGCCCCCAGGTCCTCCCAGGTCCCTTCCCAGTGCCCCCAGCTCCTCCTAGGTCCCTTCCCAGTGCCCCCAGGCCCCTTCCCAGTGTCCCCAGATCCCTTCCCAGTGTCCCCAGGACCCCCCAGATCCTTTCCCAGTGCCCCCAGCTCCTCCCAGGCCCCTTCCCAATGTCCCCAGCTCCTCCCAGGTCCCTTCCCAGTGTCCCCAGCTCCCCCCCAGTGTCCCCAGGTCCTCCCAGATCCCTTTCCAGCGTCCCCAGGACCCCCCAGCGTCCTCAGACCCCTTCCCAGTGCCTCCAGGTCCTCCCAGATCCCTTCCCAGTGCCCCCAGCTCCTCACAGCCCCCCCAAGACCCCTTCCCACTGTCCCCAGGCTCTCCCCCAGTGTCCCCAGCCCTTCCAGGCACCTCCCCAGCCCCCCAGGACCTTTCCCAGTGCCCCCAGGGCCTCCTAGATCCCTTCCCAGTGCCCCCAGGGCCTCCCAGCCCCGTTCTGAGTGTCCCCAGGCCCTCCCAGATCTCTTCTCAGTGTCCCCAGCTCCTCCCCCAGTGCCCCCAGGCCCCTTCCCAGTGTCCCCAGCCCCTCTAGGTGCCTTCCCAGCGTCCCCAGGTCCCCCCCAGCTTTCCCCAACACCACTCCGCAGCACTCCTCGCACAGCAACAGCCTTTAATGGGCACGGCGAAGGACCAGCGCGCTCCCCCCCGGCGCAGAGGGGCCCGGCCCCGCTCCCTCCCCTCACTTCTTCTTCTGGACGTGGGCGCAGTCGTACTTGCCCCGCACGATGGTGAGCTTCACCCCCGGCAGGTCCTGCGTGCGGCCGCCCTGCACCAGCACGACGTGGTGCTCCTGCAGGTTGTGGCCCTCCCCGGGGATGAAGCACACCACCTCCTTCCCGTTGCTCAGCCGCACCCGGGCGCATTTGCGGTTGGCCGAGTTGGGCTTCTTGGGCTTCCGGATCAGGTTCTTGATCACCACCCCCTTCAGCTGGGGGCGGCCGAAGGTGGCCCCCAGCTTGGGAGGGGGCGGCTTGGGCCGGCCCTGCCGGTGCATCTGGTTGAGGGTGGCCATGCCGCCGGCCTGCTGCGGGCACAGGGGCACCGGCCGCCTCCCGGGCACGGCGGCGGCGGCGGCGGCGGGGAGCGCCCTGGCGGCTGCGGAGGAGAACAGAGAGAGGGGGTCAGCGGCGGCGGGCGGCTCGAAGGGGACGGGGAGCGGGGACGGGGAGCGAGGCGGGATACGCACCGCAGCCGCGCAGCGAGGCCGCGGCCCTCAGCAGAGCGCGGAGCGGCATCCTACGGGCCCGCAGCAGCGCGACCGGCGGGGCCTGAGGGGGGAAACGCCCGGTTAGCGCTGCCCGAGGGGCAGCAGCCCTGCTGGGGCCTGGGCCCGGGCCCGCACCGGAGACCGGCACCGCCGCGCTCACCTCACACCGCCGCCATCTTAGCGCCCTGCGACCCCCCTGCTACCGCCTTTCCCGCCGCTCCGCGCTCTGATTGGACAGCGGGAGCGCCAATCTCCCGCCTTCCGCTCTGTGATTGGCCACATTCTCCTGTAGCCCCCCCTGACCGCCACCTCTCCTACGGGTGCGCGGCGGGGTCAAACCGTTGTGCGGGGCTCCGCCCTCCCCGCCCGAGACCCCGCCCTCCCCGCCCGAGACCCCGCCTTCCCCGCCCGAGGCCCCGCCCTCCACATGTGCCCCGCCCTAGGAGGGGCGGAGCCTGTTGCCGGGGGAACGCGGGCAGGGCGAGTGCCCGGATGCGGCTCGGTCGCAACATGGCGGCGGCCGAGTGAGCGGCGGGGCGGGGGGGAAAGCGGCAGCGCTGGGCTCGTCGTGAGGGGTGAGCGGGGGCCGAAGGGGAGGCGAGGGCCTGAGGGGGACGTGGAGGAGCCTGAGGAGAAGGGGAGGCTGGAGGGGGGCTCGGGGGAAGGGGACTTTGGGGGGCCTGAGGGGAGATGGAGGGGCCTGAGGGGAGATGGAGGGGCCTGAGGGGAGATGGAGGGGATGAGGGGAGATGGAGGGGCCTGAGGGGAGATGGAGGGGCCTGAGGGGAGATGGAGGGGATGAGGGGAGATGGAGGGGCCTGAGGGGAGATGGAGGGGATGAGGGAAAGGGGGAGACTGGGGCTGGGAGTCTGAGGGAGAGAGGAGATGGGAGAGGGGCTGAATGGGGGGATAGGGGGGTGGGGGCTATGGGGAGGGAGGGTGCTGAGGGGTTGGGGGTTTTGGGGGGAAGGCGGGGGGTGTGAGGGGCTGAGTGGCCCGGGGAGGAGGTGGTGTGAAGGGTTGAGGGTCCTGGGGGAAGGGGGCTGGGGGGGAGAGGCTGGGGGAGCCCTGGGCCAAAGAAGGGGGGTGTGAGAGAGTGCGGAGCGGGGTTTGGGGGGCTCCTGAGGAGCTGGGGTGGGAGCTGGGGCAGGGGGCGGGGAGCGGGGGGACAAGGGAGCTGCGTGGTCTCGGGGAAAGCGGAGACACTGGGGAGGGGGGCGTGGGGCCTGCCCAGACCCTCGGGGCTGGCGGGGCCAGCGGCAGGAGGCCGGGAGGGGAGCCCGGGCAGGGCAGGTGGGTTGAGCCCGGGCGTGGAGAGGAGCCCTGGAATTCAAGGCGAGGCAGGAGGAGCGCTGGCAGCGGGTGGGGAGGCCGAGGGAAGGGTAGGGATAGGGCTCTGCCTTCCTCCGAACACTCCTTGTCCTAAAAATAGTTAAAATTGTGGGTTACGGGGTATTGCGGTCTAGGCACCGTGCCGGGCCGCGTCTCAGGGAGCCTTACGGAAATCTCTTATTCTCGTGCAGCGTCTTTCACCGGAGGATCCCGGCATGCTTAGCTGAGTCGGAAAGGAGTTTTCCCTTCCTCGCAGGTAGGAAACGGAGACAAAATCATTTGCCTGGAGAAGCCCTTTCTCCCCGGGGCTCCCGTCACCGCGCGTCGCTCTTCAGAAGTCCTTATTCTGTGTGTGTGCTTTGCGATCCGATATCGGAGAAGGGTCTTTCTGTGCCAGCCTGTGTCTGACGCTCTTCCCCGAGCGCAGGAGGGAGGAGAATCAGGAGAAGCGCGACCGCTGTCGCTATTAGGTTGTCATAGGAAAGCCCTCCTCGGCTCTCTGGGGTGTGGAGATGGGATCAGCCCTCTCCCCATGCGCTCGCTGACGCGCTGGGATCCAGCTGGGCAGGAGCAGGTTGCAGGAAGCACAGAGAGACATCCAAGAATTGGTTGTTTGTTTTTTTTTTCTGGTGTCTTTTATCTGCGTGGTTCTGTCTGGTCTCGTACACCCACTAGCGTTCACGGGGCGCTTCTCTCCCCGGTAGCCAGGTGAATTAACGGTCGGTTGAGCTGCAGAGCCCCGGGGTGGATTTTTCCAGTGTCTCGTGCGACTTTGGGCTGGGCGTTCGGAAGCAGCCGTCGCGCAGGAGCCGGCATCCCTCGGGGCTGCCGTAACTCCTCTGTCTCACGCCGAACCCCTCGAAAATGGGGTTTTACCCCGGTTTTGGCACATCGGGAGCAGGGCGAGAGTAGAAATCGCAGTCTCCGAAGTCCTCTGCGGCGCTGCTGTGGCTGTAAACGCGGGGCAGCGGTGCCGTGCTGGTCCCTGTGCCGGCCAAAACTGCCAGCGCTGGTGGTGCAGCGCCTGGGTAAGTTGTTAGCAGGGACGGAGAATGGACAGGCAGGAGTGCAGGCAGCACATACCCAGCGCTGGTGCGGTTTTCGGGCTGTGAAATTATTAATTTGTGTAACTCCTTTCCCTGTACCGACGCGTTCACTCGACCGAACGTTATCGGACGCTGGAAATGGGTGCTCTGCGCTTCGTTTTCTGTGTGTTCCCATCGCCGGTGGTGCTTTGTTTGTCGAAGGGAAACGAGAAGAAAACAAGAAAAGTTTCATGATTAGTTTTTAGTTGCGTTTTCCCTGTAATTTACTGAGTTTTGCAACAATTAACCGGGTGGGCTGCAGGGCCGCGGAGGGACTCTGGCAACGCCCTACGCAGTAGGCTCGTAAATAATTGGATTTATTGAGAATACCCAGCTGTGGAGCGCAGCGGTGGGGAAGATGCAACCGACCTTAGGAGAGCTGTGGAAAAAAAAAAAAAGGTGGTGGTGGTTTTAAATAAAGCCCCAAAGTTTGAACAGTGGCCAAAGAATTAGCTGCTGGCTGCCAGTACAAATATTAACTAATCCTGGCAGCCTTTTAAGGCAAGTATCTTTAGTTCTGGTTAAGAAATAAACCTGTTAGATGTATGGATTCTCCCCGGTGCAGGTTGAGGGAGGTTTTTTGGGAGCTGCGGATAAATGCCACGTAGGAATAGGGCTGTGAAACGTGGTACCTGGCGAGGGTGTAACGTGAGGCTGTGCGAATCCGTGGCCGGCGTCGCACGGAGTCGACTTCCAGCAGCTAAAACCACCTTTAGAAAGATCCCTCGGAAACCTCCTGGCTCTGCTGAGGAGTTACCACCCTGCGATTCCCGAATAAAGGTAATTAATTGGGACGTATTCGGGCGTTGGAATAGCGGCAGAAGTTTCCCGGGAAGATGGCGGTGGGATTGCGGCAGCTCGGGTTGCGTTTCACCTCTGCCGAGTGGAAACTGCTCTGCTCCCCTTCCCGTGTTGTTCCAAGTTCCCAGATGTTTTCCAGATACCGATTATCTTTATTTGCATGTGTGGAGGTGACATTTATTTTACCAGCGCTTATCAAATCTGCCAGAAGGAAGCCATCTCTATAAAAAAAAAAAAAAAAAACCACAGGGTTTTGCTCCGAACTATTCAACACACTTTCTTGCCACGCTGGTGACTCGTTTATTGACGCGTGGGCTCTGCGAGCCGTGGGTTTGCACGTCCGTCTCCGTTTAGAAGGTGGAGATTTCGCTGCTGACGTCTCGCGAATTGCTGTGGGGATGAGCAGAGCAAATCAGCGCAGCCTGAAACCTGGACGGCGCACGCTTGGGAGCTGCGGGAGCAGCGAGGAGGGGAAAGCAGCGCCGGAGGAGATTGGCTCTGGAAGGGACGAGGTTTGGGACGGGGCAGCTCCGGAGCGCGTTCGTGGAACATCCCCGTGACGTGCTTTTCGCCTTGCAGGCTCGGATCCTCCGCGCTTGACTTTTCCAATGAATAATTTAGGAATTTGTGGGTGTTTGGCAGAGGGGGCGGGAGGAGAGGAAGCGTAATTTTACATCACCGCTGGTGGTTACAGCTTACGTAGGGCCTTCGTGGCCAATTTAGCACTGCTGGAGAAGAAAAGGTTCCCTCCGAATGTCGACGGGACGTTTTCCTGGTGCTGCGGGGGACCGACACGCCACCGTGCTCGCATTCTGGCATGGGAAAGAGCAGCCTTTATCGCACCGCGTGCTTTCTCCCCGACTCTGGAGGGATTTCCCAACTGCGCTGCCAGGTTCGACATCCTTTTCCCAGCCGAAACGAGCGCCCGGAATACGAGGAGCGAGGCTGACGTGCCTGCGGGTCCCGGCTCTGCAGCGAGCTTTGCCTCCCCGTTGAGATCGCTTGCTTTGCGGCCGCGTCCTCGGCGCTCGGAGGGAAGGACGCGTCCCCCAAAGTCCCGCCTGGCTCAGGGGGAAATCCCAGAGATGCTTTCACGGCTTCCCTGCAGCCTAATTACAGCCGCATCTTTTTTATTTAATAAAAACTGATTTCTCCTGAGCTTAGGGGAGGAAGGGAGGAATATTTGCCATCTGCCTCACGAATCGAGCCGCGGTAGGTTTAGTGTTTTCACAGGCAGCTTTGTGTGGCGCAGGCGCAGCTCACGTTTCCAAACCAGCTTCCTGAAGGATTTGCTCGTTTTGTAGATTTTGATTAATTGGCATAATCGGCAATCGGATAATCTTTTATTAACTCTTCAGCCCCTCGCGTGCTCTTTCTGCAGCTTTAAACCAAACCCTTCAAAGTGTCGAGTAAACGATTCGGGGCGCGAGTTTCTCGCTCGGTTTTCGGGCGCTTGCGTCGCAGACAGAGGATGTTTAAGTAACAATTATTTTCTCTAATAAAGTTGGACGTAATGAAAGCGTAATTCTTTTGAACTGTGCTCGCTCCGCTCTTCCTTTCCCCGTGTCATGCACTTACACGGTGCAAATAAGCTATAATTTCTGTAAATTATGTAAGGGGCTAATTAAAGGTTTTACTCGACTAATCAGCTTGCAGTTTAATTAGCACCAAATGGTAATCGCTTGCTGAAACATAAATTGACTTCTCGGCTGCCTGTTACGGGAGCATCCAGCCCGCTCTGGCGGGGCTGTCGGAAAAGGGGCACAGGGGTGCTCTGCCTCCCATCCCGGCTTCGTTAACCCCAGCGCCACCATGGGCATTAACGAGTTGTTGCCAAAGACGTAACCTCGCGGCTTCGCCTTCCTAACGTGCGGCGTGCTCCGGCCGGGCCGGCGGTATCAAATCGAGTCGTTAAAGTCTCTTGGCCTGATGAAGGGGGGAGCCTCGGCCGGCACGGTACCTGCTCAGAGCTTTTATTTCCCTGTTTTCCGAGGCCGGGCTGTGCGAAGCTGACTCAGCTGCTGGCCCGGCAGCGGCGGCTGCTGGCCCGCAGCGCCAGCGCGGCCGCACGTTGTGCAACTGTGATGTTGTTTTTACCATTGCTAATGCCACATCGGGGCCTTTCCAGCAAGCGGAGAGGGAGCGGAGCACCAATCGCTCTCTAAACACACCCTGAAATCGCCTCACAACACCGATATCTCGTTGCCCTGCTATCCCGGAGCCTCCCCGCTCGTCGAGAGCACGTGTAATTAATGTGCCGTGCGGGGGGAAGAGCTGGAGATGGCCGTGTCAGTCCCGGTTCGCATTCTTGGCGTGCCTCGCTCCCCTGACCCTGCAGCTCCTGGCTCGGAGGAAACCTTGCGTTGCAAAAACAAGCCGAGCCCAGCCAGAAATTCACGCTCCGTGGAGCGTGTTTGGGTCCGGTGGCATCAGAGAATTGTGCCAAAAAGTGTCGGTCGCCGTCCACGTGCGCCGTGAGGAAGCATAACTGTCCCCGGCGAGGACACGGAGGTACGCGAGGGGTCTGAAGTGTCTCCATCTCGTTAACGCCGAAGGGGAGGCCCTGGGTTTTGTGCTTGTGATTGCGTGGGGTTGGTTTGGGTTTTTCTTCCCTCTTTTCCTCCCTGAAACAAATACTTCAGCCGATTAAAATGTTCTCGCCTTACAAACTGCCTCCGAGTGACTCCTCCTCTTTCTTTAGAGAGCAGGCTCCTGCGGAATAGCTGCTGCGGCGGGAGGTGGATTTAACAAGCGCTGGGGTAGGGCTCCCGCGCTCCTGGATCCCCGGCCGATCGCCTCCCCCGTCTCCCGGAGCTTCCTAACGGTCTTTCGCTAACGAAGAGCAGCGTGGTAATGTGGCAACCCAGCTTCGCTGTCCTGCTGGTGCCGTGAGAGGCAGTGGCAGGGCTGCGGTGCCTTAACCCTGCCAAGAAATCCCCCCTTTTCTGGTGCCTTCCCCACCGGGAATATCCGCGGCGTCGGGTCAGCGGAGGAGCAGCGCGGGCGAAGGTGGGGATGTCGGCAGCGATGGGGTGACGCTGGGGGAGCCTGGGGCTGGCCGCAGGGCGTCCCTCCTTCACCTCCCGGTCTCTGCATGCGATTTAACAAGCTCCCTCGTCGTCAGGTGAGAGGGACGTGGCATTTCGGAGCCTGGTATACTTGGGCTGGTGGTCCCCGCTCGGTGCGTGAGGACTCCGACTCCAGCAGAGCTGTCGAGGATTCGTGCAGGGACCCCTCTGCCCTTGGAGCAGAGAGGGAGTGAGAAGAGGAGGTTGCCCACCCCACGTCTTTCTTGTTCAATAAGGATTTTTAAGCCCAAACCGTGTTTAGAAGTCCAATCCGCTGCCTGGTTGCATTAAAATCATCATTACAAGTAGTTCCCCTCCCAGGCTGCTGGGGCAACGAGACTGGTTGCGCATAAATGGAAGAGACTTTGGCTTCCTAGGTGCTTGTTTATCATCTGAAGCTTTCCATCGCCTATCGACCCGCTCCCAGGTTAGGCGACATCCCCGCAGGGCTCTTTCCTGATGCGAATTACCGACCTTGTGCTGCTGCCGGGGTTATCTGGTTTCGATAAATAATAATAGAATGAAAACAACACGGTCTCAGCGATCTCCCTCTCGCACAGCCTCTCCTCCGGCAGCCTCGAACGCGCGCCGTCCCCTCGGCGGGAGGTAGGCGTGTGGGGGACCCCACCCCGCGTTTCGGGGTGCCGGCATTGCTGTGGGATACGCGGCCGACCGAGGGCCCCCGTCCTGCGCGGAGGAGCCCCGAGAGGTAAATCTGGAGCGCGCAGCGGCTCCGAGCCTGCCGAAGGCTAATCGGGTTTTGTCACGAGCCCAAGGTCGAGCCTGTACTCGCTTTTCTTGTTTCTTTTCTCTTTTTATCCATTGCCGAAGAGCTGGAGCATCTGAATTAAATAAATGAGGGAACCTTGGATGGTTTTTTTACTTCCCTGGTGGCTTAATGCCTTGTTAAGTTGTTGGAATAAAGATATCGGCTACGGATCGAGTTCCTCTCCTCCGCCCTTGACCAAAGGGATCTTCTGCGTGCGGAGAAACCTGTTTGTCCTGGCCGGGATAAATGGGAGGAGAAGATGCCAGATATAAACTGGGAGACTCTTCTTTTTTAAATCCGTTTGGAACTTCCTCTTGAAATCGCACTCGAGGGTTTGGTTAACCCCGCTGCAAGCAGGGGAGTCGCAGGTGTGATAGCTCCTCGGCTGGGTCGGCAGTTATTCCTCATCCCCTCTCCCAAAACGCTTCGTCTTTCTGAGGTTTTCCACACCAGTTGTTAAACTGTTTCTGCTCCCAGAACAGATATCCCAAAAACGGCGTGTGATTTGCGTTTCTTGTGCTGGGATGACATCCTTTTAATTAAAAGCACCCGCTTTCCGTATTGCCGGGTACGTAGGAGGATGGAGTTTCCTTAGTTTTGGATCTTTTAGGCTGGATTTTGCTCGAGGATTGTCACTGTTGTTCAAAAAGTGGCGCTTTCACCCGACGCCGCTTTGCTGGGAAAGCGGCCGTGCGTGGAGCCGGTCCTTGGGACCGAGCTGCCGGGGCGCTTTGCTAATTAAAACCGACGTACGTACCCAAGCGCAGATTTAGATCTTGGCTCCAGCTCCTTGTCTGTGCTCCTGCCCGGCGTAGGTGTAGGTCTGCAGGGTTTTGAGGAAGGATTTTGGGTCAGGACAGCAGCTGAGAGCTGGGCTCGAGCGTTTCCAGTCCTCCCACCCCTCCGGCACATCCAGCTGGAGATGCTCTGGGTCCACACACGGACGTTAGGTCGGGATTGAAACCGGAGCGCGTGTGAAGGCTGCGCCCGCGGGCCTCACGCCTCCGCTGCCTCCCAGGGGTTTCAGCACATCATCCCCGCTCCGAAGCCAGCTCCGCGCACCCCTCCTGCCTGGCTCCCTATTTAATTTCTGCGCTAATTGTTTTCTGGTGCCCTGGGGTGCAGTCCTCTTGCCCTTCCCACAGCAGCCAGGCACCAGAGCGCTTCCGCTTGGGGATTAAATGAGCGAAGACTTTCCAAGCGTCCGTCAGCTCGGGGAGAAACCTTGTTTGAACGTAACGGTGGCAAAGGCGGAGGTTAGGAAGCGGAGTGAGTTTTGTGTGATATCCCGCATCGAAGGGTCGCCTGGCAAAGCAGAGAAGAGCCAGAGGATCAATTTGGGTCCGGAGCTGATTTTGGAAAGTGATTTCCCAAAGCGCCCCGAGATTTCATCTCCCGTGCGTCCGTGCGTGCAGCTAATTCTGCTTTAAAGGGAGAAATTCGGTCTGCGGCGCTTCTGCCTGTCTCTCTGGAAACGGAGATAAGGGTAATTGGAGCTCATGCTTCGAGGCACAAATTGTGTCTGCGGGGAATGGGAGGACCGGCCCCTTTCTGGTGCAATATTGTGCCACGATGTTTTAAAGTGAGAGTTTCTGGGTGCTGGGCGGCTTCGTCTGGGGGTGGGGAGAGGATTGCACCGGTCCCACGAAGCTTCAGAGAATAAGGTAAAATTCAGCATTAGCTGAATCAAAGTTGGTGGACGTGATTTTTGGCCGCAGCTCTTGGTGGGTACACCAAAAACCAGGTCTACCCTGTTTCTTCTTCGTACAAAATATTCCAATAGTTTTGGGAAAATCCCATCGCCTTCGTTGTTGTTTCTTCCTCTCACGCTGTTTTTTTTGAGCGCGGTAGCTGGTTGCATGAAGGACGCGGATCCTTTTCCGAAGCTTGCCGTTGGCGGCGTCTGCTGTTCTCTAGCACCTCTCCTCTGAAGACCTCGGAGCTCTCTGTAATCATCTTCCGCTCGGAGAAGCCGGTATTATCCTGCTCTATTGAAGGGGAGACCGAAGTGCCCAGAGGTGACTCGCTCCTTGTCGCAGAGCAAGTCGGGAAGAGCCGGGAGCAGATTCCCAGAAACCTGCCTTTTGGCGTTAAAGCAGGAAAAGGGCTTGAGTCGTGGCAGGGTGATGACTCCGGAGTGGATGGAAAAAGGCAAGAATTGAAATTAGTTTCTCACTCAAAGCCTAAGCTTTCTGCCACGAAGAAAATGCCTCGCTAGGCTGGTTTTTGTGCGTGCTGGTAACTCTTTCGGACCCAGCGTTGCTTTGCTGCTGCTCTGTGGAGCATCAGATGCAGATGGAAATAGCGAGGCTTTGTGTTTGCGCGGCTCTGAAACAATATTTTGATTTTCTGGCTTAACCCTTGCTCGCTTACGCTGGGCTTTGCCAAGGCGATTACTCCCTTACAGCTGTTCACAGCAAAATCCTGCGGTATTAAGGCAATTGTACCGGTATAAATAAATTGGGAGATTTATCCAGATGCGAAATAACCTGTCGAAAGCTCCCCTCTGTTTTCTAGCAGGTAATTCCCCGATTTCGGATCACGAGGTGTCTGTACAAAGAGCTGTGCCCACACAGGCGAGTGCTGCAGCCATCCCCAGTTTCAGCCAGCGGTGTTGCTGGCCACATCGCACAGTCAAATGGTTGCTCGCTGTCGCAAGCTCTGCTGAATCCAAACTGATTTATTCCTTCAAAACAACCCCAACAAAACAACCTCCTGCAATTGTTTCCCTTCCCGTTTGTGGCGGGCGATGGGATTAAGGTTTAACCTCTCTCCGCCTGGTCTGCGGGTGGCTTCGGAGGGAGCTTGGCAGGCGCTTGCCTTCCCACCCTGCAAGCCCCGGCTTGTCGAGGTCCGCAGGCTCCTGCACCTGAAACTTCTGCGCAAGCATTTTCCCCGCGCTCGGGGCGGGAGCGGCGATGTCTCATCACGGGATGCCGCTGGATTCCATGGTGGGGGTCACGTAGCCGCGGCCCTGCTCGGTGCCACCGGCTCGCTTTTTTGCCTGTGCTTCCCTGTACGGTCAGAGCCATCGTGCCAGGGTGGTGGGACGGCGCTGGGGCGTCCCGCGCGGTGCCCCCCAGCAGGACGGAGGAGACGTGGCCTCGCAAAAGGCTCCTCTTTGGCAGCAAACGTCTCGCCGTGGCCGCAGGTAAAAAAAACGTTCGGGGCTGCTCTGTGCCGCGCGGGTCGAGCTCGAAGCCCCGCTGGAGTTGCAGGGAGGTGCGCCGAGCGCCGGTGGTTGAGCAGAGCTTTGATGTACCCGTGCCCTGCGCCGCCGCGTCCCGCAGGCCGGAAGTTTTGCTCTGGGACAGCAAGATTAAAGAAAATTAATCCCCTTTGATCGAGCTTTTGAGGCTGTGTTCGGGGAGGTGCGTTGCCTCTGAAACCAGGAGGATCCTTGCAGGCGTTACGAAGTACTTCGGATGCTTTGAGTTCCAGGATTCCTCTTCCACTCCATCGTCTGCCTGCGGATATCGGGTTCATTTAAGCTCATCCATCCCAGGTACCGCGCCATCGCCCCGCCGTGCTCTCCCACCGCCTGCACGCTCTGGCAGCCTCGACCAGGTCCCTGTTTTTGGCCGCTCGTCTTCCTCGAGCGGCCCAGCGCGGGGCTGGGAGGCTGACACCTCTCCTCTTTGAAGGTTGCCGCTCCCAGCGCGGGACGGTTCCCTCCTCGCTTGTGCAAAGCCAGCCGGGCCAGTTCAACCCGCCCTCGCCGGCAGGTTAAACAAACCCGAGCAAAGCGTTACGCTTCCACCGTCTCAGGGAGGCAGACGGCGACGTCCTTGGCTGGAAGAGGACGCCTGTCTCTGCCGCTTCGTTTCGGGTTTGTCCTTTGAGATCTTCTATCCTCGGAGAATGTGATACCGTCGAGGAAATCCCGGGTTTCCAGCTGAGCTGCCGGTGGCACTTCTAGTGCAAGGTGATTTATCAGCAGGTACGAAATCCTCTTGGCGCAGTCCTCGCTATGCAAATATCGAGCCGTCGATCGGGGTTTTTAAAGCAAAATGTAAGAACAAAGGCTGGAGCAATATCAGCTTGAAGCCGCGTGAGAAGTTTATTGCCAAATAAAAGGCAATAACAGGGCTGAGTCTGTACCGCGCAGGCCGTGGGGAGGATGAGGTCTTTGTCATAGCCGATACATCGCTTTTTTCCACTCATATTTTGGAACTTTGTCGTGCGAGCAAAGCCTGCTTCAGTTTCTGGTAGGGTCGAGTCGTAAGTGGAGTTAATTTTGGAGATAAGCTTTTGTTCTGGGGCTCTGAGGTGCTCCTGGGACGTGCTCACACGGTGGGAAGGGACCAGTGAGGTGGTACCGAGCAGGCGAGCGTGCTGCAGGTTCAGGAAACATCAGGATCGTCTGCAAGGCGAGAATTAGGAGGACATGCGCCTTTGCTAATTTTATTCGAATTCTGAAAGATTTGGGGGCTAGAACTATTTCTTTGATGTGCTTTTATCTTTCTATGAATTAATTAGCGTGTTTCACAAGACTCTGAAATTGATGCTGGGGGCTCTTTGTGCTCTTGGCAGCTGAAGAGAGCAGCTGGTGAATTTTTGTAGTCACAGCAGCTTTTGAAGACGTGGAATCAGAGGTTTTTAAGCCACAGCTTGTTCGTACTGCCACAAGAGAAATAAATTTCCAGAAGGGCAAATGGGTTTTGCCTCTTGCGTTAACAGAGACATCGTGGCTCAAGTTCTTCCCAGTTCGCCGCCGCTGTTTTTCTCCTTCCCAAACAGATAAAACGAGGAACCCGTGAACGCTAAAATAAATTCTCGAGCCAGTTCTCGAGCTCCTGGGAGCTTGAGATGAATTCGGTGCTTTTTACCAAGCTGGGTAACATCTTAAATCACCGCGGCCGCGGCTCTCTGTTTAGGTTTTAAGCCCCCACCTTCTCCCTCCGAGCACGCGCGCAGCTCTCTCATCCCGAAAGGCTCCGGCACCTGGCACCGACAGATCCCCGCTCACGAATCCGCCCAGCGCAGGCGTCCGCCCGTGGAGCTGCCGTTCGAGACCCCCCCCGAGCCACGCGGCAGCGTCGGGATCCTCCGTCCCGGTGATGCCAGGAACGCCCTGCTTGGGCTGCACCGAAACGTGCTCCTTCACCGCCTCCCCCAAACGCCCGTGGCACGCCGGTATCTTCTCCAGCTGAGCAGCGTGAGGTTGTAGCTTGTGAAATTGGAGAGAAAAAAACCAAAGTGATGGGAGAGGTTAGTTTTCATCCGAGGATCTTTCTTTTTTCCCCCCGGATGCCACATCCTTCTGATGTGATTCTAGGAAAGCTTCCAAGCGCCAATTAGCAGTCCGATGGTGGTGCAGAAGATATTTTGATCCATGAATATTCTGAAAGAGAATGAATATGAGGAAAATTAGCGCAAATGGGAAGTGAGCAATCTCATTGTAAGCCGTGATAGATGATTAACATTCCCAACTATATTTTTTTTTACCCCTCCTCCCTACTTGTAAAAGGCATTTGAATAAAAATAAGACCTTCTCAGCTGGGAGACATCGTCGGGCTCCATCGGATGGAGTTGGCAGAGGCGCAGCCATGGTGGCTCGACTCTTCACCCGCAGGTGCCTGCTGCTCTCCTCTGTCTCGCCCTCGCTGCCCGGTTCGTGGTCTGGCACCTTCCCAGCAGACGCCGATGGGGCGGACCGTGCACGGCGGAGGCTCGCAACAGCTCGGGTGGCCGGCCCAGCAGGCTGCCGTCGATTCGCGACGCCAGGCGAACCTCCCAAGGTTGTCCGCGAGACTCGCCGGGCCAATCTGAGGGTGTTTCCTTTGAGCAAACACCGAAGGGAAGAAAAGAGGGGAGCGAAATACGCACGCTGACATCAAAGCCTTGCTTTTCTGTGCCAGAGAGGGCTCAGACACCGTTCCTCCTCGCAGCGAGCGAGGCAGAGTGTGCGTACCACCTCACGGGACCCACCAACTGGTGCTGCTTTCGTTTAGGAAACGGCATCGTTCTCGTTCAGCCAAAAGACTGAGGAAGAGGCAGAGGCTTGAGGCAGCAGAGTTGTGATCCTCACCCTTAGGTGAGGCTCCGGTGCCCAGATGAGGAGCTCCTCGGCTCCTCCTCATGCAGAGGGTCCGGATTGCACCTAGCATCCCCTGGCCAGGCTTTGGGGCTCACGTATCTTAATAAGGGCTCTTAAAACCAGCAAAACCCAGGGGAGCCGGGGCTGCAGGTCTGCGGTCCTGGCCATGAGGGGTTTGGTTACTGCGGCGCCAGCATGTGCCGGTGGTCCCTGCCGACGGCACGCTTCACCGCCGTGCTCTCTACCCGCACCCCGGGGCACGGGCGGGCTTTTAGGGGCACGGGCACGCTTTTAGGGGCTCTTGAGAAAGCTGGGCGAAAGCGCGGAGGGGACGCGCAGGGGGAGGGAGGCAGGTTGGAAGCACGGCGTGGCAAAGGGCTGCTGCCCTGACCGGGGAAATACCCAGGCGAGGCGAGGGCTGGGAAGGCTGGTTCTTCCTGCCGGGATAGCCGGCGGGTTTTCTGCCGGCTCTCGCCTGCCCTTTCCCTCTCCTTCCTTCCCCGTCTCTTGATCCCCAGCCACCCGGAGGGGCACTTGACTGGCTGCTTTGTTTCAAATGTTGCTGCCTCATTGGTTCCCGGCTCAAATCTCCTCTATTCCTGCTCCGCTTCTCGCAAGCTTCGTCTTTAACCCCTCCGAGCCTCGCGACGGCTGCGCTGCCATCTCCTCTCCCGGCTATTCCTCCCTCTGCGCTCTCCCGACGGATTACTGGCCTCGCGGCGTGGGTGAGAGTTCAACGGCGGCGGCACTCCCAGTCCCGGAAAATGGTAATAAGGCCTGTTAAATCACGGGACTGTAGCGCCGGCGTTGGTCACCGTGTTGGGTGCACGGAGACAGTGGGAAGCTGTTATTTCAGTCGCTGACTTTGAAGTGGGACTTGCTGCGGCGGGAAGCAAGCAGGACGAGCTTCTCTCGGCGAGCAGCTTCGCCTCACTGGACCCCCTTTGGGGTACGCCCGGGTTAACTGCGCTGCTCTCCCCTGTGCCGATCTGTCCCCGGCATCTGACCACCAGAGGATGAAGGTAAGGGAAGTCTGGCTGTCCCGGTGCGAGCCCGGAGCCCACGGGAGCCCGGCGGCAGGAGCGTCTGCCTGCGAAACCGGTTCTGGAGCACGATAAGAGCAGGTTGGGAAGCGCACGAAGCTGGGAAAGTCAGCACCGCGGCGGGGAGGGGGAGAAAACGCCGGCGGGGAGAGCTGTGTGCCAGGGCCACTGCGTTGGCCGGGTCCCCTGAAGGCAGCGATCGTGTCCCCCACGGGGCCAAGAGTGGCTGTCGGGGTCTGGGAGCCAGGTGAGGGTCCAGGAGCGCGGACCCCAGCCGGTTTGGGGAACTGATGGCGGATCGCCCCGATCCGTAGGTCTCCCCACATCCCGGCCCCCTCCGGCCCCGGCGAGGACGGGGACGCCGCGGCCCCGGTCCTGCGCTCGTCCGCCCGTCGCTCGCCGGTGCTGGGGGAGGCGCTTCGGAGTTTGCAGTGTCAGGAGTCGGGAGCGCTGCCGCCGACCGGGAGCGTTGAGCCGGAGCTGCCGGCCTCCAACGCGAGCCGTGAGCCCCCCAGACCCCTTTCCCCCCGCAGGGGCCACCCCTGCACGGTTTTGGGGGGGTTTCTCGGTCCCCGTGCCCCTCCCGGGGTGAGGGCTTGGGGCGATCGCCTTTCCCTCCTGCCCCTCTGGCTTGCAGGAAGCAGGAGGATGGTGAAGGCGAGTAATGCAGGGTCTGGCTGATTTTTATGTTTGGTGTTTTTAATGAGTTTTAACCAGCGTGTTTTGGGAGGGGGGAGCACCGAGGGCGGACTCTCGGAGGAGGTTTATTCCCCTTCCGAGCCCGAGCGGGGTCAGGCAGCTGTCGGAAACGCGCGGAGCAACAGGGGATCTCTCCATCTTGCCGGCTGAAGCAGGTCTGTTGTTCGTTAGTGGCGCTGCGAGGTGAGGCCGGTGTTTCGGGGGGGAACGGAGTTATTTCTGGCAAGGAGGAGGGGAGGGAAGCCCATTTGCATGGGGAGGAAAAGGGGAAAAATTGAAACCCAGCAAGCAGGGGAAAGCTGAACCCCGCATCTGTGCCACGCGCGGGATTTGGACTTTAAAAACTGAATATCCCTTTGGCACGGGCTTCCTGCCCGGCCGCAGCTGGCGTGCGGGTTCATGGTGTGGAAGGGCTGGTCGCTGGCTAATGCTTCCCAGCTGGTGGCAAGCAAAATATTGTTTTTGCCTGGAAGGAAGTGGTAGTAGATAGTGTCACCCAGAGCCAGCTGCCTGCTGTCACGGTGGGAACGGGGCTTTGGGGGCTTGTAAGACCCCCTAAAAACCCTCGTACCTGAGCCTCGCCTGGCTCGAGGAGGAGACCTGAATGCCGCAGTCGGTTGTGAATCGGTGCGGTGGGCGATGGTGCTGGCACCCGGGGGGTTCCCCGTGCTCTCGGGGGTCCCGTGGGCTCCTCCACCCTCAGAGGAGGCTCCGGGCGAGCTGAGCTGATGCCAGGGGCAGCCAGGACTCCAGAGCCCCCTCTGTGTGGTTTTTTTTTTTTTTTTTCTCAAGCACCATGTAATTCGACCAATTTCTTTCTTTTCACCTCAAATCGTGTCTCGAAAACCAACCGTTGCCTGCGTCGGGCAGAAAGTCTCTTTGCGGAGCCCGGGGTAGGGAGAGCAGCTCTGGGATGCGAACGTGGTGCGGCTGCAGGACAAACAGCCCCTTTCTGCTGCTCCAGGGAGCAGCAGCGGCCGGACCAGATGTTTATTTTGCTGGGCCCGATGTGTTTGAAGAGGAGGCGAGCGTGTGAACCACGTACAGCTGCACCAGAGATTTATTCTTAGGCACAGGGGCAAACGGGACGCCGCTTCTGGATCCTGCCGGGGATCGGTTAAATCTGTTTGCCATTTGTCCGTGCTAATGGCAGGACACTCTCCTGCCAGTGAACGTTCAAATCCATCGGTTTTAGATGTTATGCAAAGGAACAAATTGCCAGCGTGCACCTTTGTTATCTTCCCCCCCCTCCTTTATTTCTCATTCGAAAGCTGCTAGCAAACTCCCTGCCAGCGATAACATGGGTTTCGGGGTGTTTGTCAGCAATAGAGAATATTCTGCCCTGTTTTGTTTACTCAGGGCTGCTAGAAGCGTTAGTTAATGGCTGACTAATTAAACAAAGTGGAGATAAAGGGAATCTGACCTGGGCTAGGACAGGGCTGAGGAATGCGCATAGCTCCGGTGGAGGCAGGATCTAGGGAGAGGGGGGAACGTGGGGGAGATGTTAACCCGCTCTTCGCCCCTTCCTCCTCCTGCGGAGCCCCGTCCCGCCATCCAGAGCTCTTCCAAGCTCAGCTCTGCCCCCCTGCCCCTCTGTGCTGCCTCTTTTCCCCCTGCCAGCCCCAAAAGGATTTTTTTTTTGGAGAAGCCAAGGTAGATTTGGAGGCTGATTAGCTTAACTAGCAGTGTCCCGAGGCGCTCGGATGCTCCGGCGTGCGGGTTGATGTATATCCTCCAGGTATATTTTCCTTAGGCTTCCCTGCAGTTAAACACAAAGCGAGCGGTTTTTAAACATCCCACTCAAAGTTTAGCGATGATCTCCCAAAACCAGGAGACCCTTTGTCATCCAGAAACGGGACTTCTGTCCGCGTGGCGATTCTCCGCAAAGGCTCTTGTGTGCGAGGAAGGATCCGGTGTGAAGGAAGCAGCTTCCCAGGGCGGTGTTTGGGAGCGATGGGCTCAGGTGAAAGGAGGGGACAGCCTTGGTTTTCCTTTTGGGCATGGTCCTGCCACGGGGGATGGCCTGAAACGCCTGTTCCTCCCAAAAACGGCGGCGGTCTGCCTGGGCTAGAAGCTACGGGAAGCTGGCATGATGCTCGCCACGGCGGTAAAAGGATGAACCGACAAAAAGCACCCACCCCAGGGTGACTTTTTAGCCACCAGGGTCTGCAAGGTGAAGTTTTCCTGGCTTGGGAACCCCATAAACCTGCTAGCTGCGCTCTCGTGCCTTCGTTTACTCCTAATTAATGTGTTTGCCCGTGCATGGTGCGGTTCACGATTCGACCCAGCCTCGGTTGTGCTGCCGACGGCCAGAGAGCGGCTGTGTCAGACCCCCAGGGTGAGAAGGTAAAATGGGGGATCGCAAATACACGGGATTCCCCCCATTTTTTAAAGGGAGACCAGGACAGAGGTGGAGGCATCCAGGCAGAGAAAACCTTTGCTAACGGATCGGGGATTTACTCAGAAAAATCTCAAAGATTGGGAAAGCTGGAGAGGAGGCAGCGCCTTTGCGGACGCCTTGGACGTGGCGGGATGCCGGAGCACCGGAGCTGGGATTTCCTGCATGGAGAAAGGGATTGTCTCGGGAGCTGTTGAGTTTCGCACCGGGCAGGCTGTCGGAAGCAGATTCAGGAGACTAAAATGGAAGGAAACGGCCACAATCGCCACCCGAAGCCAGTGAAAGTGGGAAAAACGGATCCACCCCACGGCAGCCCGGGCTCTGCCGCTCTCCCCGTGCCCGCCACAGGATTTTGGCGTTGTCCCCGAGTCCCCTTGTGTCCCAGGATCGTCCCCTCCTGCGGGATGGGGACGGCGTGCGTGGTGCTGGGGGTGTCACCCAGCTCCCCGAGGATTCACCCTCTTGACTCAACCAACTTAAATCCCCTTTCAAATATTGTCAGCTTGCTTCTAGCCCGGTCCTGGGCACCAGCTGCCGTGAAACCAGGTGGTGGAGGTAGGCACTGGCTAAAGGTCGCGCTCGAAGGCTGCAGCGTCACCCCGAAATCCTCCCGGCGAGCGCCTTTTGGGTTTGGGCACTGCAAGACGGCACTGCTCCTTGGGAAACTGGAGAAACGAGGGAGTTAACTAAACAAACCTTAAATAGTGGCCTAAAATGCCAGGCTTCCTCGCGTTTGTTTTACTCGGCTGCCTCCACGTCCTCGGTCCTGTGTGGGAGGGGTGTGCTTCCTCCCAGCCGCCTGCTTTTACTAACAAACAAATAAAAACTGGTTTTTCCTCCGCCGACAGGCTTTTGCTGGCAAGACGGCAGGGCTGGAGCTGGACATGGCCACGCTGCCGTGGCTCGGTGGGCTCATCCCCGTGGTGGCTTACCCCCGCCACCGGTGTTCTATGTCCCCGGAAAGGGGATTTTTTTGGTGCTTTTTTTGATGTTTTAAAGCCCGAGCTGCTTCTTAAGTGGAAGCACCGACCTGCATGTGTTTTCAGGCAACTTAAAGGTGTGTTAATCTGCAGCTTCGTCCTCTTCTCTCCCTGGGGGTCGCACCCAAGGTGAGGAGGATTGGTGTACCGGACACCGGGGCTCACGCTCGAGCAGGAGCCTGTTTAAAAGCATCGCCTGACCCCCATGAATTGCAGCACCTCCCGGACCGCAGCTCGCCGAGCTCTGGCAGATCCCCGCCAGCAGCCATGAACCGAGCTCTGTCATCCGCCGAGTCCAGAACAAGCCGGTGGTTACGGAGATCAGCTGGATTTGGCAACCGCCGGCGGACTTGGCAGCTCTCGACGCTGCTGCCAGTGGGCAGGTGCCGGCATTGCCGTCAGTAGCCCGAGTGCCGAGGTGGAAATACCCGGCGCTACCGGTCTTTCCAGGCTGCGGCGAGGATGTTTCGGCAGGGGAAGGCTTGCCTCGCTCACCCCTCGATCTGCGGCCGCTGCGCTGACCGCGGGACCCAACGTGTAGGGGGCTGGACCCGGGGGACACTCGGCGTGGATTTAATGGAGGGAAAAAATCAGAGTTTAAGGTCATTAAGCTGCTTTAGGAACATTTTGAGTCGCTAATCTTCCCCCACGGCTCACGCCGGTGTTTAATAGGGTCCAATAGCTCCAACCTGTTTCTCTCTGGCTCTCGTCCTGGTCAAGATATCGGCCGAGCCACGATGCTCTCCAGTGTGCTCGCTTTAGGCCTGGGTGTGGTGGTGTCCCTCTAAAGCTTGATTTATATTTTTTTTCCCTACCCCAACCCAGAAATGTTTTCCTTTCCCCTCCCGCTCCCAGGTCAGGAGGAGCAGGAACGCGCCTGTCGGAGATCGCGCCGACTTCCAGCATCTGCTCCGCTGCAGAAATTATTGAAACAATTCAAAAAAAAAACAACGTGAAATTGTTGATTGAGGGGAGGCTTGCCAGCACTCCGGGCTCCCGCTGGGCAGGATCCATCGTGTACCTTTGAGCTTGGAAGGATGCGGGCGTTTGGACAGTGTAAACAAGCCTCTATTGTGCCTGGCTGCGGGTGTTTACACCAGGAAAATCGGCTTCGGGGTCCACCCTGGAGCCAGGCTTCCTCCGCGGCCACGGCTCTTCATCCTGGGAGACTGGGATGCGTTCAGGGATAGGCTCAAATACGCCGTAAATGAACAAAACTTGTAAATAAATGAACAAAACCGATTGCGTCGGGTGGCTTTGTTTTTGCAGCCTACAAAGGGACACCGTATAACTCGTCAGGCCAAAACCGACTTTAAATTTAATGCTGAAAACGTGCTGGCTGCGCTGCTAAGTTTAGCTTCAGCAGCCTTGACTTGTATTTTAGGCTCCTCGACCTGTATTTAAGCGCCTAAGTAAACAGTCTGCTGTTCTCGCTCGGGCTGAGCCCGGCTTTTTGCAGGTCGGGCTGTTTTTCTTGCCGGTTTATTCAGCTTGTAACTTAAAACGCTGCCTTAAAACCACGCTTGACCGTGGTTTTAAGTGACAGCCTTTAGGTAAAAGGCTCAAGGAATGGTGTTAGTCACCGACGTCCGGCGAAATGACCTTTTCCCGGGTGTTGCTGGACCGCCTGGGCTTGCGTTCGCTACCAAGCTGCTTTCCTCATTGCACCTTGTGGTTTTTAAAAAAAAAAATGTCCTGGCTTTTAATTGTGGGAGAGTTTTTTTTTTTCTTAGTTTTTAAAATTAGGAGCATTACATCAAAGGGAGGAGGGACGCAGCAAAATGTCTGCAAGACCGGGGCTCCCAAAACGTCCCTTCTCCTGGAAGAAAAATAACCCCCGTGCACATTACGCTGAGGAGGAAGAGAAGCGAAGCGGAAAGAAACAGGATTATCCCAGAGGGGAGAAGACCCCCGGTCCTGCCACCCCTTCGCGGCTTCAGGAAGACGACCGGAGCCATTGCGGAGAGCAGAGGGATGTCCCCGGCTGTCTTGGCGGGTCGCGTGAGCTGCCGAATCCCCGGCAGCAGCGTATTCTCACCTCCGGGACGGGCGAAAGCCTGGCAGCGCGTCGGTTGCGGTGGAAGGAAGCGGAGTCCAGCCCCAGCTGGGCTTGGAAATGCCTTTACGGTGAGGACAGGCGTTAGCAAGTAATCCAAGCCTGCGTTGTCCCGTGAGTCACCGTGCTTCCCGGGGCTGAGCCGGGTCGCGTGGCCCCCGCAGAGGCTCCTGCCAGGAGCAAGGAAACTTGGCTGCTGCTTTAGCATCCCACCAAAAGCACCCCAGCCCCCTCCGATACCTCTCCAAGAGGCGCTGCACGCCGCCGGCTTTCCTTTGATGGAGAACTTTGCGGAATCAGTCTCCGGGGACCAAAACAGGACCTCGATCTGGAAGACGGTAATCGTAACCGAAATCGTTCCACAGTGCAGGGGTGCGTGTGAACGGCACTGACCCTCTCTGGGCAACACGTCCCACGTGCTGGAGAAAACACCTTTACTTAGGGAGATTTTGCTTGAGGTCCCGGCCAGGCACCTGTACGCCTGCCCACTGAGCTCGGGCAGACCTCCGCTCCGCTCCCTATCCGACCGGCTCCCCGTCACTTCGGGGCAGCTGGAGATGGGGAGCCGGGAGGAGATGCTGGAAGGGGTTGCTTTGGGTTCATCCGTGGCCAGCTAACGAGTCCGGAGGAGCACAGGGTCAATGTTTTACCCATAGGTGTCTGTTCAGCTGCTAGTGTTTAACTTTGGCATAATGACCGATATCTGCCGGTTCCCCTGCCCGTCCAGGTGGGTGTTTTCTGCCCCAAGGAGGCTGCAGTGTGTCGGTTGAAGCCCTTGTGGGGACAGTTGCCCAACTCCGGCTCCAAACCAGCGCAAGAGTAATCGCAGTGCTGCGAAACACCTGCGAGATCAGCCCTAAATCCCTGGGTGCTGGGACACAGCGTGTCTGGGGAAGCCGCTTGTGGAACGGCTGGAAGGAGAAGAGCCGAGAAAATGGCCTGCCTGGGTGGTGACGAAGAGGGACGGCGGGCTGAGGAGCCGAAGCTCTTGTGGGATTTTCTTGTGTGCTGTACGGGCAGGCAGCCCGGAGTCCCGAAAGGCTCCCTTGGTTGCCCTGGTTTGCGATCGCTGCCTTCGCATTAAATAAATCAAGGCAGGAGGGACCTGCAAATGTATCTTCAAACCCACAGCGACCAAAATGGGGGATAAGCGGGACTGGTGGGGGGATCACAAACGCAGCTGCGAGTTCGGGTGGGCTATAAAAACCCGCCTGGACGGGGAGCAGCCTAACGAGGCGCGGGGCTTGCAGTCACTCAAGGTGTTTCCTTTTTGGCACACGTGCGGCAAGTAATTATTTTGCCAGAGAGCAAGATCAGTTCCTAAAGAAGGGGCTGTTCGTTTTACGGCTTGCTGAGGTCCCTGGTGCACTGCCCACCTCTCCCTCCTCCTCCAGGCTTCATTTTTGTCCCTCTTCTTTGCCCCCCAGGTTTTCTAGCCGGCTTCACCATGTTCAGCAAGAAGAAGAAACGCATCGAAATCTCTGCTCCCTCCAACTTCGAGCACCGCGTCCACACCGGCTACGACCAGCAAGAGCAGAAATTCACAGGGCTGCCGCGGCAATGGCAGGGTATCATCGAGGAGTCAGCCAAGCGCCCCAAGCCGCTGGTGGACCCCGTCTGCATCACCGCCATCCAGCACGGCTCGCAGAAGGTAGGCAGCTCCGCCGGCGTGGCCTCTGCCCCCTCGGGGAGGGCTGGTGATACTGCTTTTGGGGCTGGAAAGCCAGGCTGGGGATAATCTGGGCTCCGCGCCCTCTCCCCGGGGTGCTGCGGAGCAGGTAAGGCGGCAGTTCGGTCTCTAACCCACGCAGGCGGCAGCGGTGTCTCCACGGCCGACCGCCTGCCCCTTCCCCGCTCAGTGTGGGGCTGCGCGGGACGGGGACCACTCAGCTGCCGCCTGCACGGTGCGAAAACCTCTCCCGCATCCTCCCGGCAGCTGGAAAAAACCCACCCAACAAGAAAACGCCAGGGAAACGGTGTCTGTTCCTTCCCATCTCATCCCCTCCCCGTGCCTGTGTTTCCCCAAGCCGCCGTTATGTCGTTTTTTTAAAGTCTGGCTTGCCTGCTCCCCTCGGTCGAGGACACCCACGCCACCCCCACGCCCCAGCTCTCTGCCGTTCCTCCGCCTTCACCCCAATTAAAGTCCCCGGCACTGGCCACGGTGCGACCGGCATGCCCAGCGCTGGCGTCCCCGCGCAGCCGGCGGCTTCGCTCGCTCGGCTGGTTTGCCCCGGACAATGGGGCAGCTCCAGCGGCCGTGAGTAACGCCGGCTGCAACCCTTCCGAGCGGAGCCGGCCGGGCAATTCTGCTGACCCGAAAAGGCGCCAAAACCGGTGGGGCCCCTTGGCGCTGCCGAGCCCCGCGGCTCACGGTCGGAAGCCACTGCATCCAACGCAGCCGGGGTTTGTTGCGGAGGTCCAGGTTCGGTTCGCCTGTCAAGGAAATAACCCGCTCCCTGAGGCGGTGGGAGGAGGAGGAGGAAGAGGAGGGAATATAAATAGCCAAGGACAGCGGGCTGCGCTCGCTCGCCCTGCACAGAGATGCTTTCTGCAGGCAAAGGCAGCCTCCTCTTCGGAGGAAGGTGAGAGGCCTCGAGGATGGGGCTGGGGTCGATCCCGCTGTACCCTCGCCTCTTGCTGTGTGGTCGTGTCCTCCGAGGCTCAAATCCCCGAGGGTGTAGCCCACAGCTCCCCGCTTCGGGTGTCCCACCCGGCTGGGACCTGCCTCTCAGCGTCAGGCTTCGTTTTTCCCTGCTCTACTCTTCCCCTTCGCTCCGAGGCAGCATTCCGGACAGGCTCGTTAACCTTTGGCTAAACGAACCGTGTCTGTCCTCACCTCCTGCATCTCCTCTCGCTCCTCCACGGGCCGATGACACCGAGGGGGGACCGACGCCTGCCCCAGAGCTTTGCTGGGGCCGGACCCCAGCCATGAGCAAAACCTGCTGCCTCTGCACCGTTACTAATAACGGTGTTTTGGGGGCAGACGGAGCCCCCCGGGCACAATCCAGGGGATGAGGCGCTGCCAGCATCCCCCCAGCCCCTTCCTCATGAGCCCCCCAAGCAGGGTTGGTCCAACCAAAGGCTTCTCGGGCGTGCGGTGCCTCTTGCGGCGCTTGGTCCATCTGGGAGGAGAGGCATGAGGCCGGATCCGGCTCCCCAAGGGAGCACCCTGTTATTTTGGTACCTAGAAAGCTCCCGGTGGGGCCTGGGGCTGATGAGGAAAGGCAGAGCCCCTTCCCCTCTCCCCCAGCCTCTGGCATCCTCCTCCATGGGGCTGCGTGGCCCCGCCGGGCTCGGCCACCTCCCGGCATTCGACTGGACCGAGGCGGCATCGGTGCCAGCCCCTGGAGATCCCCTCCCCTGCCCTCCCCGCGTCCCCTCTGTGTGAGCCGTGTCCCCATCACCACCAGGCATTTCATTTTCATTTTTTTTATTTTCTTCCCTTCTTTTTTTTTTTTCTTTTTTCTTTTTTTTTTCTTTTGTTCTGTTTGTGCTTTGTGTTCCTGTCCGCCTCCCGTCCCACGTCCTGCTCAAAGACCATCGTGCGGGGCAGCAAAGCCGCCAAGGACGGCTCCCTGACCTGGCTGCTGGACGAGTTTGAGAACATGTCCGTGTCCCGTTCCAATTCTCTGCGCAGGGACAGCCCCCCCTTCCCGCCCCGCCGCGACCAGCTCTACCAGGAGAACGGCCTCTCCGAGGGCCCGGCCGCTGCCCGGCCGCACGAGGATGCCAGCAGGAGCAAGGAGAAGAGCCGTCATGGGGCCAGGAGCGAGCTAGAGCAGGGCAAGGAGAGACCCCGGGAGAGGGAGGACCAGCGCGCCCACCACCACCACCACCAGCAGCCCCGCGGGCAGGAACCCGGCCCCAAACCCGCTCCCCCCGCCGGCGGCCGCCCGCCCCCTCCTGAGTACCCCAAAACCCCCACCGAGCGGGACGGCTGGCGGGATTACCCCGCCGACAGGGACTACAGCGAGCCGGCCGACCGGGTGGTACGGCGGGAGCGCCCCGAGCCTGCCGACAAACGCCCCAAATCCACCTACGCCGGCGAGACCAGCCCGCAATCCCCCCGGGACAAACGCCCGCTCTCTGGGCCCAATATCCGGACTCCAAACATCCCCGTCTCCGAAGGGGTGATGAAGACAGCTCAGCAGACGGGACGGCCTTTTAATACCTACCCGCGGGCTGAGACCGACCCCGGCAGGGGCGCGGGTTCACAGGTAAAGGTTCCCCCCTGCTCCCCTCTGCTCCGACCAGATCCGCTTGGCAGCGACCTCTCCTTTCCCGGCTGCGCAGCCCCGGAGAGCTTTTCCTCGCTCTGCCTTTCCTCCGCCTCCTAGAAAAGCAGCCTCTCTCCTCCGCTTTCTAAGCAAGCGCCAGCTAACAGGCTCCTGCGCTCCGATTAAGACCGGTAGGACCAGCACGCACCGAAGACCGCCGGCCCCACGGCCACTCCATGCTTTCCTCCCCAGTGCCGTGCTGGCGGCACCGGCCCTGTCCTTGTCTCCGAAGCAGCCGCTGGCTCCTCTGCGCTCTCCTCTCCCTCTTCCTCGCTCCTTCCAAGCCTGTTTAGCGCAAACCTTTCCTTCGGCAGCGCCCGGCCCCGCTAAGCCTCTGCCGCTCGCTTGGTTGGAGGCCGCGGGGTCGGTTCTTGGCGTTTTGGGGACAGCAGCAAAATCCCGGCTCTGGCCACGCGCTCCGCTGGGCTTTTGGTGGCTGACATCCCTCTCCTCCCGTCTCCTTGCAGGCAGAGCACCGGCCGGGACGACCGCAGGAGGTGGCATCCAACGGGCCGGTGAGCAGCGGCGCCAGCTCCTCCCGAGCCCACCCGCCCGGTCCGCCACGCTCCAAAAACCCCGAGCCGCCCCATCCCGGCCTCACCCCGCACGCCTCGGACCCCCACCTTGCTCGCCAGCCGCCCCCCGGCCCCCCGCCGCCCCCGGCGGGGCCGCAGCAGCCCCGCTCGCCCCAACGTGAGCCCCAGCGTGTCTCCCACGAGCAATTCCGGGCGGCCCTGCAGATGGTGGTGGATCCCGGAGATCCTCGCACCTACCTGGACAACTTCATCAAGATCGGCGAGGGCTCCACCGGCATCGTCTGCATCGCCACTGTCAAGAGCAGCGGCAAGCTGGTGGCCGTGAAGAAGATGGACCTGCGCAAGCAGCAGCGGCGCGAGCTGCTCTTTAACGAGGTGAGGCAGAGCGGGGACCCCTCGGGGACCCCCCCGGCCTCGCTCAGCACCTGTTTTTGGGTGTCGCGCGTCGCGGGGGGGTTCAATCGCAACCTTCCCTCGGCAGGTGGTGATCATGCGGGACTACCAGCACGAGAACGTGGTGGAGATGTACAACAGTTACCTGGTGGGTGACGAGCTCTGGGTGGTGATGGAGTTTCTGGAGGGCGGTGCCTTGACCGACATCGTCACGCACACCAGGTACGTCCCCGGGGACCCCCGCGTCCCCCCACCACCGCCGGCTCGGCAGCGGGGTTGTCTGCCGCCCCGGCACGCTCAGCTCTTGCCTCCAACCCTCTCCATCGGCTTGTAGGATGAACGAGGAGCAGATCGCGGCCGTCTGCTTGGCCGTCCTGAAGGCCCTCTCCGTCCTCCACGCGCAGGGCGTCATCCACCGCGACATCAAGAGCGACTCCATCCTCCTCACGCATGACGGCAGGGTAAGCGCCGCGGTGGGGCGCGGCGGCAGCGGGTGCGGAGCCTCCCGGCCAGCTGAAACACAGCACCCTTCTCACCCGCCGCCTTCCCTGGCTTTTTAGGTGAAACTCTCAGATTTTGGGTTTTGCGCCCAAGTGAACAAGGAGGTGCCGCGACGGAAGTCGCTGGTGGGGACCCCGTACTGGATGGCGCCGGAGCTCATCTCCCGCCTGCCCTACGGCCCGGAGGTGAGCCTGCTGTGGATTTGGGGGTGCGTGGGGCGGATTTGGGGGGCGTGGCGTGGGTTCGGGGGCGCAGGGTGGCCTCACCCCTGGATTAACCCCTGGCTTTGCCCTGTCCCCCCCACCCCGCAGGTGGATATCTGGTCCCTGGGCGTGATGGTTATCGAGATGGTCGATGGGGAGCCGCCCTATTTTAACGAGCCACCGCTAAAGGCCATGAAAATGATCCGAGACAATCTGCCCCCCAAGCTGAAAAACGTGCACAAGGTAAAGGAGGGTGACGGGGCATCCTGGGGAGGGGGAAACTCTCCGGGGGCTCCCCGAGGTCCCCTGGGACGTGTCCACCCCCCCCGGGACATCGCTGACGGCCGCCCCGCTCCCTCCCCGCAGGTTTCACCCTCCCTCAAAGGTTTCCTCGACCGCATGCTGGTGCGGGACCCGGTGCAGCGGGCCACCGCCAACGAACTCTTGAAGCACCCCTTCCTGGGCAAAGCTGGGCCCCCCTCCTGCATCGTCCCCCTCATGCGCCAAAACCGCATGCGGTGAGGAGCCGGCAACGCCGGCGGCCGCCCCGGCGCCCTCCTCGCCCTCACCGTCGCCTCTTAACTGGATTCGTGACTGTGCCACTACTGTCGGGGCGCTGGTGGGGGCACGGACCCCCCTGCACCATACTACTGAGCCGGGGAGCGGCTGGGGAGGGGGAACGGCTCGGTTTTAGCAACTCTGGGCAGGGACAGCGGCGAGGCCGCGCGGTGACACCGTCTCGGTGTTCCCCCCCTGCTTCCCGGCAGAGATTTGGGGCTGGGGGCTTATCCCACCCTGGACCCGGTGTCGCCCCCACCCTGGGGAGCCGTTTGGGGCATCTCCCCCCTTTCTTTTTCTTTTAAATCCCCTTTTTTTTATCCCCATCCGGCCCCAGGGTCGGGCCACCACCTGCATCTCCGTGGGGGGGGACGTGTCCCCAACACTACGGCCCCGCGGCCACACTACTGATTCGGGGTCCTTACCGCCCCCCCTTCCAAACACGTTTTTGTTCTTTTGGGGTTTGTTTTTGTTTTTGTTTTTGTTTTCCCTCCCGTTTTGTTTTTTAACAAAGCTATTTATATTGTCGTTTTGTAACGCTGCGGTATGGGGGGGCCCCGGGGCCGGCACGGGGACCCCCGGAGATTACACGTGTCCTTTTGGAGACAGCTGTGTCCCCTGTCGTTTCTTGGGGGGGGGCTGCGCATGCAGACACGGGTAGCGTGTGCGTGTAGGGTCACACACGTGTGTGCACGTGCCCACGTACACGTGTGATGCGTGTGCAGGTGAGGAAGACGTGCACGTCTGCCCACACGCGTGACCCACCCATGGCTGAGCGTGTGGGAACCCCCCCGGTGCCCCCGCCTCGGGTTCCTGCTTGGAGGAGGAGGGGGGTCACGGGGTGATGGTCGTGAGGACCCCCCTTTCCCTGCCCAAAGATGCCTGTGGGGTGGTTCCCGCCACCCCACTTGCCCCCCAATAAAGCACCCGCGAGGCAGGAGCTGCTGCGGCCTCCAGGCTTTATTGGCTGTGCTCAGAGCTGTGCGAGGTTGGGGGGGGGGGGGCGAGGGGGGGTGGCAATGCCACGTCAACACGTGTCAGCCCACATCTGTCAGCTTTGACCCATGTGGACTCACGGTGACCTGTGCGGACTCACGTTGACTTGTCTTGGCCCGCGTTGACTCGCCTGGACTTGTGTTGGCTTGTCTTGGCCCACGTTGGCTTGTCTTGGCCCACGTTGACTCATGTTGGCTTGTCTTGGCCGAGTTTGTGTTGGACCACGTCAACTCATGTGGGCTAATGTTGACTTGTCTCGGCCCACGTTGACTCACATTGACTTGTCTCGGCCCACGTTGACTCACGTTGACTTGCACTGGCCCGCGATGACTCGTGCTGACTCACGTTGACTGGTGTTGACCCGCGCCGCCCTGTGCCGCCCGCCTCAGTTGCACTTGCAGTAGTAGCCCCTGATGGCGTCGTTCCAGTTGCTGAAGAGCCCCCTCTGCACCTCCTGCAACCGCGGCACCGTGCCAGTCCCAAAACGCCGACTCTTCCCCTTCTTGCCCGCCCGAGACCAGACAGTCAGCTCGCAGCGGGTGCCCACCACCAAGGAGGAGATGGTGGCGGACCAGTCGTGGGGCATGTAGGGGACGTCGGCGCCGCAGTCCACCACCAGGACGGACCCCCCGCAGCACTGGTCGTAGTAGGGGCTGTTGTCGGTGTAGAGCTGGGCGCAGATGCGGGTGCCGTTGGCCGTCCGCAGGGCGTTGGGGGCCGGGCACTGCGCCTCGGCCCCCGCCAGCACCGCCGCCGCCAGCACCGCCACCACCAGCGCCGCCATCGCCCACCCGCCGCTGCCCGCGCCGCCGCCCAGATATACCCGGGCCCAAGGACGGGGCGAGGGGCAGGACTCGGGTGCCCGGCCCCCCCCGAGGTGCGTAGCCCTCCCTGGGAAAGGACCCAGGTGTCCGGGCCTGGGACCCCCACCCCTGGGAAGGGACCCAGGTGCCCGGGGGCCCCCCCGGGAGCCCCCTCCTCCTCCTCCCCCCTGGGAAGGGACGCGGGTGTCCGGGGCCCTCCCCGGGATCTCCACGCCCCCTCGCCCTGGGAGGGGACCCAGGTGTCTGGGACCTCCACCCCCCATTCCCCCGGGAAGGGCCCCAGGTGTCCTGGCCCCTTCCCCGCGCCCGTGGCCTCGGCCATGGCCTTGGGGAAACTGAGGCACGGGGGGGGGGGGGGGGGCAAGGCCAGGCTGGGGCCCCAGGTGCCCTGCATGCAAATGAGGGAGGGTAATTAGCCAGGGGACAGAGTTAGCAGAGGCCCGGGGGTGATGGGGGGGGTGAAAGCTCCGCCCCTTGTTTGCATATTAATGAGCCCAAGGCCACGCCCTTGCCATGGCGCCAGGGGAGGGGCGGCCGGTGGTCTCCAGGCAACCGTATCCCCCGTATCCCGGCAACCGTATCCCGGCAACCGCATGGGGGGGTAATTATCCCGTCCCTCATTAGCATAGCCCCACCCCCGCCCCAGCCAATGGCCACGGCGCCCACCTCGTTAGCATACTCATTTGCATGCAGGGAGCTGCCTCTTGTGGGGGACGGACGGGGGATTCTCGAGGATCTCGTATGAGGTTGGGGCTCCCTCGGCCGCCCCCCCCCCCCCCCCGACTGAGCGGGACCCCCCGGCTCCCCCCCGACTGAGCGGGACCCCCCCGGCCCCCCCCCGGCAGAGGGGACCCCCCGGCCCCCCCACAGAGAGAGCGGCTCCCCCTCCTTCACACACAAAAGGTTTAATCGCCCCGGGCGGGGGGGGCACAGGTTTTTAATGTAAAAACTTGTGTTAAACACTGCAGCGGGCCGGGGGGGCCCGGGGGGGCGGCTGGTGGGGGGGCCACGGGGGGCAGGTAGGGCTGGGGGGGGGATTGGGGGCAAATAGGGGGATGATGGGGGAGCCGGGGGGGGAGTAAAGGGGCAAACGGGGCTGGGGGGGGGGGGCAAGGGGCAAATGGGGGGGCCGGGGGGCCGACCCCCGCGGGGTTATCCAGACCAGCCAGATAGGAGCCCCCGGGCCGAGGCGGGGGACGGGGGGGGGACGGGGGGGGACGGGGGGGACCCAGGGGCCCGGGCCCCCCCGCAGGGCTGGGGGGGGGCTGCGGTTCTCGTGTCATCTGTGCAGACATGTCAGTGGCGTGTGCGGGGCCCCCCCGCCGCCGGCCCGGCCGAAGGCACCGCGGCGGGGGGCAGGCCGGGGGCGCACACGCGTGTCGGGGCGCCCACGCGTGTCGGAGCGCGCACAAGTCCCAGGGTGCGCGTCCCCCGTCAGGGTGCCCACGCGTGTCGGGGTGCACACGCATGTCAGGGTGCACACGCACGTCCCCGGGGTAGGTACCGGTTGCATACGGGTGCCCCGGGGCGGGGGCACATGGATACCGATGGGGGGGAGCACACGGGTGCCCGGGGAGGCACCGGGGTGCAGGCGGGGACCTCGAGGAGCACCCAGGGGTGCCTGCGGGCACCCGACGGCACCCACAAGCACCGGGGGCGCCCGCAGGCACCCGGGGGTGCCGGGGCTGCGTCCAACCAGCCATGGCTGCGTACGGGCACCCGCGGGTGCGCCAGGCACCCAGGGGCGTGTTCAGGCACCCAGGGTTGCATTCAGCACCCCAGCAGCACCCAAGGGTGCACAGGAGCACCCAAGGCTGCGTTCAGGAACCCCAGCAGCACCCAAGGGTGCATTCAGGAACCCGGAAGCACCCAAGGGCGCATTCAGGACCCCCAGCAGCACCCAAGGGTGCACAGGAGCACCCAAGGCTGCGTTCAGGACCCCAGCAGCACCCAAGGGTGCACAGGAGCACCCAAGGCTATGTTCAGGACCCCCAGCAGCACCCAAGGGTGCGTTCAGGACCCCCAGCAGCACCCAAGGGTGCACAGGAGCACCCAAGGCTGCGTTCAGGACCCCCAGCAGCACCCAAGGGTGCACAGGAGCACCCAAGGCTGCGTTCAGGACCCCAGCAGCACCCAAGGGTGCACAGGAGCACCAAAGGCTGCGTTCAGGACCCCCAGCAGCACCCAAGGGTGCACAGGAGCACCCAAGGCTGCGTTCAGGACCCCCAGCAGCACCCAAGGGTGCACAGGGGCACCCAGGGCTGCATTCAGGACCCCCAGCAGCACCCAAGGGTGCACAGGAGCACCCAAGGCTGCGTTCAGGACCCCCAGCAGCACCCAAGGGTGCACAGGAGCACCCAAGGCTGCATTCAGGACCCCAGGAGCACCCAAGAGTGTGTTCAGGAGCACCCAAGGGTGCACAGGAGCACCCAAGGCTGCATTCAGGACCCCGGGAGCACCCAAGGGTGCACAGGAGCACCCAAGGCTGCGTTCAGGCACCCGGGAGCACCCAAAGCTGCGTTCAGGTACCCGGGGGTGCATGTGAGCACCCAGGAGCGTACAGGGATGCCGAGGACCCAGTGCTGCCAGGGCCGCCTCCGAGCACCCTAGGGTGCTGCCCCCCCCTAGACGGTGCTCTCGAGCATCCAGTGGGTGCTGCCGAAGGAGGGGCGCAGGGTGGGGGCTGCGTCGGGCAGGTCGAGGCGCGGCAGCGAGCCGTGGCGCCGAGTCCGTGCGCGCCGTGGGTAGCTGTGGCTGGGGAAGAGCCCCCGGGCCCCCCCACCGGCAGCACCCATGGGTGCCGGGGGCGGGAGGGCGGGGGGCGGCGGCGGCGGCGGCTCCGGCTCGGGGGGTCTGTGGGTGCCGTTGGTCTGGGAGCAGACGCTGGCGACGGCGGCGGGGGGACGGCGGGCAGCCGCCGCCTTGTAGCGGGCGGTGAGGATGAGGATGAAGACGAGGACGGAGGTAGCGATGGCGGCGCCGATGACGATGATGACGGTGCCCCCCAAAAAATGGGGTCGGGGGAGGGCGGCGCAGCCGGGGGCCCCCCCGGCCGTGGCGAAGCGGACGCAGCCGAGGGCGCGGGCGGTGGGCAGCGCCGTCGCCCCCTCGGCGTAGAGCGCCGAGACGCAGAGGTCGTACTCGCGCCCCGCCGCCAGGTCCCGCAGCACGAAGCTCCGGCTGGAGGGCGGCAGCAGCCTGGGGGGGCACGGAGGGGGTCGGGGGGGGCGCGGCCACGCGCACGCGACGCGGCGGCACCGGCGGGCGAGGCCATGCGGCTCCGCGTGCTCCCAGGCGACGCCGTGCGGTGCCACGCGACGCCGTGCGACGCCACGCGGCACCGAGCGATGCCGTACGGCACCGTGCGATGCCGCGCTGGGCTGCGCGATGCCGCGCGGTGCTGCGCAATGCCACCGGGCTCCGTGCGATGCCACGCTGTGCCGTGCCACGCCACAATGCGCCGTGCGACTCCCCGCAGCCCCGTGCGACGCCCCGCGGCCCCGTGCGACGCCAGGCAACATCCCAGGCTGCCGTGCAAGGCTGTGCAGCGCCGCCCAGCCCCCTGCAACGCAGCCCCCGGCGCAGCGCGGTGCAACACGGGGAAAGGCACCCAAAGCCCGCACCCCGCAGCCCCCCAGAGCCCCCCAGGACCCCCCAGAGCCCCCCTCAGCCCCCCCGGCGGGCACCCACCTGTAGACGAGGGAGTCGTCGAGGGAGCTGTTGTACTGGATCTGGAACATGCGGATGCCGGGGACGTGGCGCTGGGGCAGCCAGCGGATGCGCGCCGAGGAGGCCGTCAGCTCGGCCGCCACGATGCGCCGCTCGCCCGCCGCCCGCGACTCGTTGCCGCCGGCGCGAGCCATGTCGGAAGGGCCGGGCCCGGCTTCGGCGTCCCCCTCCCCGTCGCTGCGAGGGACGGGCAGCGGCAGGACGGCCACCTGCACCCGGGCGGCCGCCTCGCCGGCGGCGTTGGAGGCGACGCAGGTGAAGGCGCCGTGGTCGCGGAGCGTGGCCACCCGCAGCTCCAAGGAGCCGTCGGGCCGGACGGCACGGCGCGAACCGTTCTGCACCAACCGCCCGTCGGGACCCAACCAATGCAGCGCCGGCGGCGGGTCGCCGGCGGCGGCGCAGCCCAACCGTAAGGGTTGGCCTTCCAACACGGCAGCGGGGTCGGCGGCCGCTCCAGCGATGGCCGGCGCCCGGCATGCCAGCTCCTCCTCTGGCACGGCCCAGAGCAGGCGGCCGGCGAGCGGCGGCGGCGAGGCGCAGCTCTCTAACCGGCCCGGCCGCGCCAACCGGCGCAACCACAGCAGCTCGCAGTTGCAATGCAAAGGGTTCCCCCCCGCCGCCAAACTGGGTCCCGGCGGTCCCGGCACCGGCGGTAACGCCCGTAGGCGGTTGGCGGTGAGGTCCAACCGCGCCAAGCGGGGCAACCGCGCCACCGCCCCGGCGGGGACCCGCTCCAAGAGGTTGTGATCCAAGGTGAGGGTGGCCAAACTGGCCATGCTGGCCACCGCCTCCCACGGCAAGGCCGGCAAATTGTTATGGGAGAGATCGAGATCCTCCACCGTGGCGGCGAAGGCGGCGAAGGCGGCGGGTTCGATGGCGGCCAGTTGGTTGTTGGCCAAGATGAGGTGGCGGAGGCTGGCCAGGCCCCGCAGCTGCGCCCCGCTCAGCGCCGGCAGCCGGTTGCCGTCCAGGTGGAGCGCGCGGAGGGCGCGGAGGTCGGCGAAGGCGCCGGGCGCCAAGCGGCGCAGCCCGTTGCGGGAGAGGGTGAGGTGGACCAGGCTGCTCATGTTGGCGAAGTCGGCGCGTCCCACGGCGCCGATGAAGTTGTCGGCGAGACGCAGCTCCACGGCGGCGCGGTCCAGGGTGGGGGGCACGGCCAGGAGGCCGGTGCGGGCGCAGAGGAGGGTGGGGTTGGGGGCGGCCGCCGGGCAGAGGCAGCGGGGGGGGCAGCGGTGGGACCCCGCCACCGCCCCCAGCATCACCAGGGGGACCAGCAGCTTCGCCATCCTCCGCCGGCCCCGGCGGCGCCTGCGGGGGGGACGGGGGGCGCGGGGTCAGGCTGGGGGGCAGGATCGGGCCCGGGGGGGGGCAGAATCGGGCCCAAGGGGGGCAGGATCGGGCCCGGGGGCAGGAGGCAGGATTGGCCCGGGGGGGTCAGGATCGGGCCCGGGGGCAGGGGGCAGGATCGGGCCCAAGGAGGGCAGGATCGGGCCCAAGGGGGGACCCCACCCGATCCCCTGGGAGCCACGAGATCCCATGTGATCCCGTGTGTCCCGCGAGATCCAGGGAGATCCCGTGTGCTCCTGTGTGATCCCGGTGCTCCCGTGTGTCTCGTGTGATCCCATGTGATCCCGTGTGTCCCGCGAGATCCGGGGAGATCCCGTGTGATCCCAGTGATCCCACGTGCTCCTGTGTGTTCCCGTGTAATCCCGGTGATCCCATGTGATCCCGGTGATCCCGTGTGATCCTGTGTGATCCCACGTGCTCCTGTGTGTTCCCGTGTAATCCCGGTGATCCCATGTGATCCCGTGTGTTCCCGTGTGATCCCCGTGATCCCATGTGATCCCGTGTGATCCCGCGTGATCCCGTGTGATCCCGTTACCTCCTCTCAGGGCTCCATGTCGGTCCCGTCCGGGCGTCGCCGCGGGGCCTGTAGGGACAGGGGATGGGCCAGTACGGACCAGTACCCACCAGTATGGACCAGTACCCACCAGTACGGACCAGTACATCTGCACACAACCCAGTACCGCCCAGTATGACCCCATGTGGCCCAGTACAGCCCAGTATCGCTCTGTATACTGCAGTATGGCCCAGAACAGACCAGTATGGCTCCATACACCCCAGTATGGCCCAGAACAGCCCAGTATGGCCCAGAACAGCCCAGCAGGGCTCCATACACCCCAGTATGGCCCAGTACCACCCAGAACAGCCCAGTATGGCCCAGAACAGCCCAGTACAGCCCAGTACAGCTCCATACACCCCAGTATGGCCCAGTAAAGCCCAGCAAAGTCCAATACAACCCAGTCCAAGCCAGTACAGACCAGCACAGCCCAGTACAGCCCGGTATCACCTGGTAATACCCCATATGACCCATTATAGTCTCATAAGGCCCAGCACACCCCAGTATGGCCCAGTACAACCCAGTATGAGCCAGCACAGCCCAGTATGGCCCAGCATGGCCCAGCATGGCCCAGCATGGCCCAGTACAACCCAGTATAAGCCAGTACAGCCCAGGACAGCCCAGTGTAACACAAAATGGGACAGTATGGATCAGTATGGCCCAGTATGGCCCAGCACAGCCCAGTATGGGCCAGTATGTATGAGCAGTACAGTTCCATATCGCTCAGTACAACCCAGTATGGGCCACTAAGGCCCAGCACAGCCCAGTATCATCCAGCACCATCCAGTAAGACCCAGCATATCCCAGTACAGCCCAGTATGGACCAGTATGTATGAGCAGTACAGTTCCATATCGCTCAGTACAACCCAGTATGGGCCACTAAGGCCCAGCACAGCCCAGTATCATCCAGCACCATCCAGTAAGACCCAGCATATCCCAGTACAGCCCAGCATGGCCCAGTACAGAACAACACAGCCCAGTATGGCCCAGCACAGCCCAGTATGGTCCTGCACAACCCAGTGAGACCTAGCATATCCCAGTATGGCCCAGCACATCCCGGTACAGCCGAGTATGGCCCAGTACAGAACAACACAGCCCAGAACAACCCAACGTGGCCCAGAACAGCCCAGCATGGCCCAGTATGGGACTGCACAGCCCAGTATGGCCCAGTACAGCCCAGTATGGGACAGCACAGCCCAATATGGGACAGCACAGACCAGAATGACCCAGTACAGACCAGTATGGGACTGCACAGCCTAGTACAGACCCAGTACTGACCAGTACAGGGCTGCATGGCCCAGAGTGGCCCAGTACAGACCAGTACAAGACTGTGTGGCCCAGTACAGACCCAGTACAGACCAGTACAGGACTGCACAGCCCAGGGACCGCCCCCCAGTGCCTCCCCCAGTCCCCGGTGCCCCCCCCCCAGTAACCAGCCCCCCCCTCCGGTAACGCCCCCCCCGCCGGTGCCCCCCCCCCCCCCCGGTACCCCGACCCCCGGTAGCCGCCCCCCCCGGTCCTCGCCCCCCCCCCCCCCCGGTGAAGCCCCCGGTACCTGGGGGGGGCTCAGCCCACGGACGCTCCCATCGCGGCTCCGAGCACGGCACCGGCCCGGGGGCGGGGGGGGGGCACCGGGCCCGGTCAGGCCTCGCCCCGCCGGGGAGCCATGGGCGGGGAGCGGGGGGGGGCACCGGGAGCGGGGCACCGGGGAGGGGGGGGCACCGGGCCCGGTTGTAGCGGGGGTGGGGAGGGGCGATGGGATGGGGGGGGGGACGCCGGTACCGGGGTGGGGGAGCACCGGGATGCCGGGATGGGGGGGACCGGGATGCCGGGATGGGGATGCCGGGATGGGGGGGGGGGACGACCGGGATGCCGGGATGGGAGGGGACCGGGAGGGATGCCGGGATGGGGATGCCGGGATGGGGGGGGACCGGGATGGGGGGGGGGGGACCGGGATGCCGGGATGGGGATGCCGGGATGGGGGGGGACCGGGATGCCGGCCCGGGCCGACGGCGGCGGGGCGGATGGGGCGCGGGGGGCGGCCCCGGTGCGGGTGGCGGTGCCGGCGCCGGTGCAGCCCCGGTCCCGCCGGCACAGGCCGCCGCCGCCGCTCGGAGCCGCAGAGCCGCCGGGGCGGGGCGGGGCGGGGCGGGGCGGGGCCGGCGGGCGGGCCCAGGGACCCACGGACGGACCCACGGACGGACCCACGGACGGGCCCGCGGAGCTCGGCTCCCCGGCCCCGGCGGGGCCTCGCAGCCACCGGTCCCTCGGTCCGTCGGTCCCTGGCCCCGTCCGTCTGTCCGCCCCCAGCCCGCGGCCCTCCCGCCCTCCGGCTGTCTGTCCGTCCTTCCCTCCCTCCCTCCCTCCCTCCGGCTGTCTGTCCGTCCCTCCCTCCCTCCCTCCCTCCCTCCGGCTGTCTGTCTGTCCTTCCCTCCCTCCCTCCGGCTGTCTGTCCGTCCCTCCTTCCTTCCCTCCATCAAGTCCTCCATCCCTCCCTCTGTCAGTCTGTCCATCCCTCCCTCTGACTGTCTGTCCTTCCCGCCCGCCCTCCACCTGTCCGTCCCTTCCTTCCTCTGTCTTTCTGTCCATCCCTCCCTCCATCCGTCCCTCTCTCCCTCCGTCTGTCTGTCCCTCCCTCCATCTCCCCATTCCTCCCTCTGTCCGTCCCTCTGTCCCTCTGTCCCTCTCCCCGTCCCACAGGAGCACACACAGGCCGGGGACATGGCGGGACACGGGGGGACGCGTGGCCGGGGCCGTTGGGGACAGCGGGGACGGGCTGGAGAAGATGGGACGCAGGGGATACTGGGGGACACGGGCTGGGGACACTGGGGGACACTGGGGACACACTAGGGACACACTGGGGACACTGGGGGACATGGGGGGACACTGGGAGACAGGGGCTGGGGACACTGGGGGACACTGGGGACACACTGGGGACACTGGGACACACAAAGGGGACACTGGGGACAGAGTAGGCACACACTGGGGACACTGGGGGACATGGGGGACACTGGGGGACCCTGGGAGACAGGGACTGGGGACACTGGGGGACACTGGAGACACTGGGGACACTGGGACACACAAAGGGGACACTGGGGACAGAGTAGGCACACACTGGGGACACTGGGGGACACTGGGGGACACTGGGAGACAGGGACTGGGGACACTGGGGGACACTGGAGACACACTGGGGACACTGGGACACACAAAGGGGACACTGGGGACAGAGTAGGCACACACTGGGGACACTGGGGGACACTGGGGGACACTGGAGGGACACTGGGGGACACTGGGGGACACACTGGGGACACTGGGGGACACTGGGAGACAGGGACTGGGGACACTGGGCGACACTGGGGGACACTGGGGGACCCTGGGAGACAGGGACTGGGGACACTGGGGACACTGGGGGACACTGGGGGACCCTGGGAGACAGGGACTGGGGACACTGGGGGACACTGGGGACACTGGGGGACCCTGGGAGACAGGGACTGGGGACACTGGGGGACACTGGGGGACACACTGGGGACACTGGGGGACACTGGGGGACACTGGGGGACAGGGACTGGGGACACTGGGGGACACTGGGGACACTGGGGGACCCTGGGAGACAGGGGCTGGGGACACTGGGGACACTGGGGACACTGGGGGACACACTGGGGACACTGGGGGACACTGGGAGACAGGGACTGGGGACACTGGGTGACACTGGGGGACACTGAGGGACCCTGGGAGACAGGGACTGGGGACACTGGGGACACTGGGGGACACTGGGGACACACTGGGGACACTGGGACACACAATGGGGACACTGGGGACAGAGTAGGCACACACTGGGGACAGTGGGGGACATGGGGGACACTGGGGGACACTGGGAGACAGGGACTGGGGACACTGGGGACACTGGGGGACACTGGGGACACACTGGGGACACTGGGACACACAATGGGGACACTGGGGACAGAGTAGGCACACACTGGGGACACTGGGGGACATGGGGGACACTGGGGGACCCTGGGAGACAGGGACTGGGGACACTGGGGACACTGGGGGACACTGGGGACACACTGGGGACACTGGGACACACAATGGGGACACTGGGGACAGAGTAGGCACACACTGGGGACACTGGGGGACATGGGGGACACTGGGGGACCCTGGGAGACAGGGACTGGGGACACTGGGGACACTGGGGGACACTGGGGACACACTGGGGACACTGGGACACACAATGGGGACACTGGGGACAGAGTAGGCACACACTGGGGACACTGGGGGACATGGGGGACACTGGGGGACCCTGGGAGACAGGGACTGGGGACACTGGGGGACACTGGAGACACTGGGGACACTGGGGGACCCTGGGAGGCAGGGGCTGGGGACACTGGGGGACACTGGGGACGCTGGGGACACTGGGGGACCCTGGGAGACAGGGGCTGGGGACACTGGGGACACTGGGGGACCCTGGGAGGCAGGGGCTGGGGACACTGGGGACACTGGGGACGCTGGGGACCAGGGTCACGCGCCCCGTAATCACGGCCCCCGAGTCACGGCCCCGCCCCCAGAGGCCCCGCCCCGTCCCCCACCCAAAGCCCCGCCCATTCAGGCACCGCCCCCTCAGGCCCCGCCCCCGGGTAGGGGCCCGGGTGCGGGAGGGGGCAGAGTGAGGCCGAGGGGGCGTGGCCCAGGGCACGGGGCGTGGCCTAGGCCCAGGGAGGGGCGTGGTCTGGCCCAGGGAGGGGCGTGGCCTCGGGAGGGACGTGGCAGGAGGGAGGGGGCGTGGCCGGCGCAAAGGGGAGGGGCCGCGGCGCCGCGAGGGCCGCCCCCGCGCTCCCATTGGCAGCGCCGCGGTCCAATGGCGAGCCGGGGCGGGGCGGCGCGAGGCGGACGGCTCGCCGCCGGAAGCGGCGGTCCCACCCTGCCGCCCTCCCATTGGCTGCGGCCGTGCGGGCGGCGGAAGGGGCGGGGCGCGGCGGCGGGGGCATGCGCAGTGGCGCGGTGACGCACCGTGCGTGCCGTGCGCGCTGACGTTGCGCGGCGGCGACGGCGCCTCCGAGTGCGGCGGCGGCGGCGGCGGCGGTGAGTGAGGGGCGGCCCCGGGCCCGGCCGCAGCCCCCGGCCCCCGCCTCGGGCCCAGCCTCGGGCCCGGCCCCGGCCCCGGGGCCCCGGCCCCTCCCCGCGGCCGCCGGGCCTGGGCCGCCCCCGGCGCGGCCTCCCCGGCCGGGCCCTAACTGACCGCCCCCCCCCCCCCACCCCCCCGCCCCGCACCGGTACCGAGCGCCGGGCCCGGCCCCCCCGCCCCGGCCCCCTCGTCCTCCCTGACGGCGCTGGGAGCGCCCCGCTCCCGGCCCTGCCCGCTTCGCCCGCCGGGAGGGCGCTGAAGGGCCCCGGGACCCCTCTGCGCCCGGGCCCGCCCCGTTCCGCGTCCCACGGCCCCGCCGTCCCCCGCAGCCCCTTCGGCTGCTCCCCCGGCCGCTTCCCCCTTCTCCTCTTCCCGGGGGTCGGGTGCTGCCGGGGGGGAGCCGGGCACCGGGCGGGCGATCCCAGCGGTCCCGCGCCGCTCCCGGGGGGTCCCGCGTCTCCCCGGGCTGGGCGGGGCCGGGGGTCCCTTCGCTGGGTTTTGGGAGCGGGTACGGGGCGGGGTGGGCACCCCCAGGGGGTCCCGGTTGTCCTGGCAGGGCTGAACTGGCAGCCTGAGGTGCTCCCGGTCGCACGGGGGGGGGGTCCCCATCCCCGCCGGGGGGGTCCCCGGCCCTGACGCCGCCCCGCCTCCTCTCTCTCCGCAGGGATCTCTGGGGCTCTCCCACGGGAACGCAGCCGGGAGGCCCGGCCGGAGCTGTCGGGGCCTCGCTCCCCCCGCCCATGCCCGCCCTGGCCCGGGGGGGCACCGACTCTGCAGCCAGGCCCCGCGGGGGCCCCCACCGCGGCCGCTGCATCGCCGCCATGTGAGGGGGGGGCACGGCCGGCCCCGCGTCTCCCCCTCCCCGCCGCCGCCGTGAGCCCCCCCGGCACCGCCATGATGTTCCGGGATCAGGTGGGGATCGTGGCGGGGTGGTTCAAGGGCTGGAACGAGTGCGAGCAGACGGTGGCCCTGCTCTCGCTGCTGAAGCGCGTCACCCGCACCCAGGCCCGCTTCCTCCAGCTCTGCCTCGAGCACTCGCTGGCCGACTGCACCGACATCCACCTCCTCGAGGCCGAGGCCAACAGCGCCAGTGAGTCGTGGCCGGGGGGCTCCCTGGGGACCCCAGGGGCTCCCTGGGTGGGTAGGTGGGCTCTGTAGGGACCCACGGGGCTCCCTGGGTGGGTGAGTGGGCACCCCAGCTATCCCTGAGCGGACAGACGGGCTCCCTGGGCGCCCCCAGGACTCCCTGGGTGGGCAGGTGGGTTCCCTGGGGCTCCGCGGAGCCCCCGAGGGCTCTCGCTGCGCGTGGTGGGTCTCTGTGCATCATCCCACCCCCCCCCAAGGGCTCCCCACATGCTCCTGGGTGCCCCGTGGGAGCTTTACGGGGACCCCAAAAACTCCCTGGGTGCTGGGCAGGGCTCCCCGCCTCGCCCCGGGGCTCCCCCTTTGTCACCTCTGGGGTCCCCTCCTGCGGTCCTCGGGGGCGTCTCCCGGTGCGTTCCTGGACAACTGGGGGGCTCATGGGGCTCCCATCTTCCTCGGGGGAAACGGGGGGATTTTGTCCCCAGTTTTAGCCCCCTGTATTTGGCCCCCAGAGGGTTTTGCTCCCCCGTTTCCAGCCCGAGGGGGGGTGGTTTAGCTCCATCGCCCCCCGCATCCCGACGAGGCGATTCCACGTGGGACGCAGCCTCGTCCCCTCCTCGGTGCCGTCCCCCGGGGCTCCGCGGTGACGCCGACACCCCCCTCACCCCTTTCCCCCCCTTTCCTCAGCCGCCATCAGCCAGTGGCCGCAGGAGCCGGCGGAGGCGGCGGTGGCCCTGCTCCTGGCCCACCTCCCGCTCCTGCAGCCGGGGAACGCCGCCGCCAAGGCCGAGTACATGAAGCGGCTGCAGAAGATCCTGGCGTACGCCATCGAGAGCAACCGCTGCGTGGAGGAGAGCCGGCAGCTCCTCTCCTACGCCCTCATCCACCCCGCCACCACCCTGGACGACCGCAGCGCCTTGGCCCTCTGGTTGGGCCACTTAGAGGAGCGTTTGGCCGGCGGCGGCGGCCCCCCGGCGCGACCCCCCCGCCCCGACGCCCCTCGACGGCCGCCGCCTCCCCACGAGTGGCCCGAGCACGCGGCCCCCGAGCTGGGGCCGGCCTGGCCCGAGGCGGCCCCCCGGGAGAACGGGCACCCGCCCTTCCACCCCCCCGCCAGCGGCAACGGCCTGGGGGGAGCGGGTGAGTGGGGACGGGGGGTGGGAAGGGGTCCAGGGGTGACACTGGGGGACGGGGAGGGGACAAGGGGGTTGGGAAGGGGCCTGGAGGGGGTGTCGAGGGACGGGTGAGGGTGAGGAGGGGTCGGGGGGGGACAGGGAGGGGTCTGGGGGGGACAAGGGGGCTGCGGCGGGACTGGGGGGGGGGACGTTAAGGGCTATGGGGGTGCGGGAGGGACGTTAAGTGCCGAGGAGGGAGCTGGGGGGGGACCTGGGCGTCCGGGGAGGGGAGCTGGGGGTGGGGGTGGGGCTGGAGGGGGACGGGGAGGGGGCACGGGGAGCTGGGGGAGGCACTGAGGGGCTGAGGAGGGACCTGGGGGGGGACACAGGGGACCTGGGGGGGTCCCGCAGAGGGGACCCGGGCGCCCGGGCCCCCCCTGACCCCCCGCTCCCCACAGCTCTGCCCTGCCAGCTGCACCCCAGCCCGCTGAAGCGTTCCCTCTCGCTGGTGCCCGGCAGTCCCCAGGGAGGGGGAACCGAGTGGCCGGGGGGGGGTGACGAGCCCGCTGTCCCCGGCCCCCCCCGGCCCCCCTTCGGGGACCACGCGCCCCTCTCGCCCCAGAGCAGCGTGGCCTCCTCGGGCAGCGAGCAGACCGAGGAGCCGGCCGGCGGCCGCAACACCTTCCAGGAGGACGGCAGCGGCATGAAAGGTGGGGGACGGGGCAGGCGCGGGTGGCCTGGGGAGGGGGCCGTGGGGACCTGTCACCTCACGCCCGCCCCCGTGTCACCCCCCGCCCCAAAGATGTCCCCTCCTGGCTGAAGAGCCTGCGGCTGCACAAGTACGCGGCGCTCTTCTCCCAAATGACGTACGAGGAGATGATGACCCTGACGGAGCATCACCTCGAGTCGCAGGTGAGACGGGGGTCCTCCCCCCGTGTCCCCCCACCGTGTCCCCGCCACCCCCGGAGGAGGGGACACCCCCCTCCACCCCGCCTGTCCCTCCTTGTCCCCGCAGAACGTCACCAAGGGCGCACGGCACAAGATCGCCCTCAGCATCCAGAAGCTGCGGGAGCGGCAGAGCGTCCTCAGGGCGCTGGAGAAGGTGTGGCACCGGCGGGGGGTGGCCCTCGGGTCCCCGGGGGTGGCCCTGGTCCCCCCCCAAGTCCCCAGGGGTGGCACAGGGTGTCCCTGGTCCCCTCATGTCCCCAGGGGTGGCACAGGGTGTCCCCAGGGGTGGCACAGGGTGTCCCTGGTCCCCCCCCAAGTCCCCAGGGGTGGCACAGGTGTCCCTGGTCCCCCCCCCTCACATCCCCTGCATCCCCAGGGGTGGCACAGAGGGTCCCCAGTCCCCCCCGAGTCCCCAGGGGTGGCACAGGGTGTCCCTGGTCGTGTCCCCCCCCATGTCCCTAGGGCTGGGGGGGTCCCTGCTCCCCCCCAAGATCCCCGTGTCCCACTGCTCGTCCCCCACGTGCGTCCCCGGCCCTGTCCTACGTGTCCCGTTCCCCGCAGGACATCCTGGAGGGGGGCAACCTGTGGACGGCGCTGCAGGAGCTCCAGCAGATCATGGTGACCCCCATCAAGGCTTTCCGGCCCCCCCCGGCCGCCCCTCCCCCAAACGGCACCCCCGACGGGGCCCCCCCGGGGGCCGCCGACACCTTCCCCCCCCACCCGGCCGCCGACGCCGAGGCCCCCGCCGCCCCCGTCCCCGACGGGGACATCCCGGGGCAGTTCACCCGCGTCATGGGCAAAGGTGAGACCTTCGCTTCGTCTGGGGGGGGGTCCCGGGGTGCTGGGGGGGGGTCCCGGGGTGCCCGGGTTCCTCCCTGACCCCCCCTCAGTGTGCACCCAGCTGCTGGTGTCGCGGCCGGACGAGGAGAACATCACCAGTTACCTCCAGCTCCTCGAGAAGTGCCTGAGCCACGAGGTAGGGCAGGGCCTCGGGGGGCTTCGGGGGGGACCGCGGGGCCGCGTGCCGCCCCCTGACGCCCCCCCATGTCCGTATGTCCCCCCCCCCCCCCCGGTGTCCGTGTGTCCCCCCAGGCGTTCACGGAGACGCAGAAGAAGAGGCTCCTCTCCTGGAAGCAGCAGGTCCTGAAGCTGCTCCGCGCCTTCCCCAAGAAGGTGCCGCTCGACGGCCAGGGCTATCGGCCCCCCAAGGGGTAGGTGGGCGTCTGGGGGGGGGCGGGACCCCCCCCGGTTGCCCCTTGGGACCCCGTCCCTCTCCCCCAATTTGTGGCCCCCCTCGGGGCGTTTGGGACCCCCCGGGTGCTGCGTTTATCCCCTTGGGACTCCCCTGGGGGGCTCTTGTGTCCCCCCCCGGTGCCTTATTCCCTCCCCTTGCACCCCCCCAATGCCCCATTTGCCTCCCCTCCCCAATCTGGGGGGGTCTGAGGGGGGTCTTGCCCCCCCCCCGGACACCCCCGGGTGCCCCATTTCCCACCCCCAAGGGCTGGGGTGCCTCGTTTTCCCCTGGGGGGGCTCGGGGTGACCCCGGGGTGAGCCCCTGGGGCTGGCAGGGGGGTTTGGGGGGGCCGGTGCCACCCTGACCCCCCCCCCCCGTGTGTGTGTCCCCCCCCAGCTGGGCCTTCGGCTCCAACTCGCTCCCCATAGCTGGCTCTGTGGGGGGGGCGGGGGGGCGGCGGGGGCAGCGCCCCTTCGCGTTGCCCCCCCGCGCGCTGCCCCCCGCCCGGCTGGGGCTGCTGGGGCCGGCGGGGGGGGCCCCCGCCCCCCGGCCCCCCCTCGGCGGCCCCCCCCCTCGGCGCCCAGGGCCGCCAGGTGGGTGATGGGGATGGGTGCGGGGTCCTGGGGGGGGGATTCTGGGGTCCCTGGGGATTTGGGGGGGGGGGGGGCAGATTTGGGGGGGTCTTGGGGTGGGTGGGGGTGGATTCTGGGGTCCCTGGGGATTTGGGGGGGGGGTCTTGGGGCGGGGGGTGGGGGATTTGGGGGGGGTCTTGGGGTGTGTGGGGGCGGATTTGGGGGGGGTCTTGGGGTGTGTGGGGGCGGATTTGGGGGGGGTCTTGGGGTGTGTGGGGGCGGATTTGGGGGGGGTCTTGGGGTGTGTGGGGGCGGATTTGAGGGTCCCTGGGGGTTTGGGGAGGGGTCTTGGGGTGGGGGGGGGTGGATTCTGGGGTCCCTGGGGGTTTGGGGAGGGTCTGGGGGGGGGGGGGGGTGGATGCTGGGGTCCCTGGGGATTTGGGGGGCAGTCCTAGGGCTTGGGGGGGGGCAGATTTGGGGGTCGTTGGGGGGGGCTCCTTCACTCTGGGATCCCTGGGGGGGGGGGAGTGGGGGCCCCAGATCCTGGGGGTCTTTTTTGGGGGGGCCCTCCTGGATGCCAGCCCCCCCCCCCCCTAACCAGCACCCTCTCCCCCCCCCCCCGCCAGAGCCTGTGGTTCGGCAGCGGGGGGGCCGGGGGGGTCCCCGGGGAGCCGCAGCGCGGTGCAGCGCACCCACTCGCTGCCCGTCCACACCTCGCCCCAGGCCCTGCTCGCCTTCCCCCAGGGTAGGTGGGGGCGGGGGGGCCCCGAAATGGGGGGGGGGGGCAAATGTGGGGGGGGGAGGGAGGCTGTTCTGGTCTGGGGGTGCAGGATGGACCCCCCGGGAGGGGTTGGGGGGGGCGCAGGAGGCCGGGCCCCCCACAGGGAGGGTTTGGGGGGGGATCTGGGGGGGGGGTCATGGTGCCTGGGCCCCCCCCCTCACCCCTGTGCCCCCCCCCCCAGAGTGCCCCCTCCCCGGCACCGACCTGGAGATCAACCCCACGCTGGAGTCGCTGTGCCTGAGCATGACGGAGCACGCGCTGGGCGGTGAGGGGGGCGCGGGGGGCGCGGGGGGGGGCGGGGGGGGGACATGGGGCGGGGGGGCAGGGGGGGGCGCGACCCCCCTCCCGCGCCCCCTGACCCCCCCGCCCCCCCCCCACAGATGGCACAGACAAGACCTCCACCATCTGATGGCGCCGCCCCCTCCCCAAATCGGGGGGTCCCACCCTTAGCACCCCCCCCGGGGGGGGGCACCCCCCTCCGACACCAGTCACCCTCAGCACCCCCCCGCCGGGGGGGACCCCAAAATAAGCGGGGGGGGGGGGGGGGATTGACCCCCCTGCCCCCCTCCCCC